>NW_022280057.1:3944101-4030986 GCF_004355925.1 Anarrhichthys ocellatus
TCTCTCTCTCTCTCTCTCTCTCTCTCTCTCTCTCTCTCTCTCTCTCTGCTAAGAAGAGCTGTGCCAATGCAAACTGCAATATAATGAGGTTTATTCCCACCTGCACCTTCTAAAAACTGCACTGTCGGTAAACAGATTAACAAGCTCGAGTTGGTTCAGCTGATAAGGTGAGGCAGAGCAGCCAGAGACCCTGTGTGACAGGGTAAACGGGGCGGCAGCGGGTGTCCTTCGACATATCATGCCAGTGAATGACCGCACTGCTGAAGAGCCCTTGAGCAAATATTAAAGCTCTCCCAGCTGCAGGCATCCTGTTGCACCTGACCTGTGACCCCCCCCTCTTCAGATGAGGGCAACAATTAAGAGAACATCCCCACAAGGCTCGGCTCAGTATTACATGATATTGTAAATACTGTTCATTGACCAGAATGGGGGGAATATCCCCTTTGGCTGTTTGGTTTCCCGTGTGGAAACCCAGCTGGAAATCCAGTCTGTTACAAGTGCACAAATCCTCAACTGAATTTAAGCGACTGTATCCTCTTACGTACACAAAACAGCCTAGGGACACGGAAGTATCGAGGCTTTAGAGGCAAAAAAAAACGGCTGGCCAACAAGAGGCAAGGGAAGCTGCCAAAAGGAGAAGTAGGGTGCTTGTTTTGCTACAACAGCCAGAAAGCAATATGCTATTTGTTGTTGTTTATTCAACTCTTACTTTTATAGTTATTGGTTGAATAGAACTGGAAAGCGGGCTGCTCTGAAAGATACAATGTCGTAAATATTTGTGACTGGAAATAACTGCAGCACCCTTCATTGTCCATGGCGGATTTCTACACAGTTTCCACACAAACGGCCTGTTTTATTTTCCTCTCTGCCTCTAGAAATGATGACCCCTTTTCTCTAATTAGAAGTGATTAATGATAAATGACGTACCCATTGCGCCAACGCACTTTCCATGAATTCTTCAATTATCTCCATAATGTTAGAGTCCATCGTGTTACGAGGGCTGTGTAACACTACAGAAGAAAGCTAATTAAAAATATTATCAACACTATGTATGTAGTAATGAATCAAATACAGAGAAGCCATCGTTCGTCAAGTGAAGTAGTTTGACATTTCTGCGGCCCTTCCCCTCCCTTCAGCTCGCTGTCTCTTCCTCTCTGACTGTGTGACAGTTAGTTTCATTGCAAAACCACACCGGAATTTTCAAGAGGCACATGTTGCGTTTTTTTTGTTTTTTTTTTGTTGAGCCGACATCTTCACACGCCCTCCACACATAGGCTAACCTACACAGATATATTTAAATATACTATATGACTAACAATATACAAAAAAAAAAATCATAAAAACGCGCGTTGGGTTTTGTGAGACAGATAATCTGGATTTGAACGCTGGAGATTTGGGCCTCATTTTTTCTCTTGTGCGCTTTAAATAATATGACAGCAGACCCAATTTAGTATACTGGACACATTTTGAATGAATGTCACCTGTAACCGGCTAAATGGAAATGTTTGCATCTGTATTATTTCTGGTCAATAACTTGATGTTCTCCGGTGAAAATGACGAAGGTTTAGACTGGAGTTATTACCTTGAAGTTGTAGTGCATTATTGTTCCATTTCCACACAATGTTCAAGCCGATTCAAGCACTGTGCAACAGCGAACTCCGGTGGTTTCACATGAAAGTGCCTCGTTGCCCATTTTAAAAGTGATGCATTACATCATTATTTCTATAACAACATCACTAGGGAAGTGTAACCAAGCAGCGCGTCTTTAATTTAGGTGCTGCACTTCCTGTGCAGTGAACATTATGTTAAGAAATGATCTCTGTATCTGCATATGCGTCATTTTGTAGATCTGTGGATTTTGTCATATAAACTTCATTCTTTCTCAATATCTAACTATCTGATTTATCTTTGATGGTATGCGTGTAACAGTGTGGACTCCTTTGTATGTACACAAGTTCATTTAATTACTAGGAATCTTACATTTGTAGAAGTGACGAAAATTTTGTAATATTGTGTTTGTTGTCTTTTTTTAATGCATATTCGATTTGATTTGTAAAGGCTATTCACTTTCTAATATTAATTATACAAAGAAACTACCATACGTAACCTTTTACTTCCCATTGTGCTACTGTAATATACATAATTGAATTGTTGACAGTTTTGAAGAGCATGACTAAGACTAAAACCACATTTTCTAATTAAAAAGCATGTCTTCATGTTTATCTGCTAAAATAAAACATTCACTGACCTTATTCTGTGATAGAGTTTTATTTAAGAAGAATGAGCACACAGTGGATAGGTAGGAAATATCTCAATGCTATATTCTTTGCAAATAAAAAGCATTCGAAAAAATGTTTTGCTTTACAAAATAACTTCCAACATCTTGTATCAGTGTGCTTTGTCTGTCCCTGAATGACGGCGTGTGTGCTGATACTGCTTGTGCAGCAGTTCTGGGATTAACCACATCAGGATTATCAGATTGTTTCTGAGCTGCCAGAATAGACAAGATGACAGCTTCATATAGGGCACCACACTCACGCACACACATACACACACTTAATCCAACTCTCCTGACTGAACTCAGATAACCCATACTCTGGGAAATTTGCTCCTCTATTATATTACTTATTGTACAAATGGAAGCCAACACTACAAAGCAGACAAAAACTTCTACCTTTAGCATATAATTCATGTGCCATTTTAACAGGTTCTTAAGCATTTCATTGCAGTTTAATAACTCTACAGCCGTGAGACGAATAATACAGTGCTCATGGGATGAATTTCAGCATCATGTGATGGCTTTTCCAGTTTTGAGCCAAATGTCAAAACGTGTTAAATATGTCTCATTGTGTGTGTGTGAATGCTACACCCCTTTAAACTGAATGCACTCTCTTCTAGTTACAACAAAAAGTACTACACATCTCCTCGCCAGGTTCTCTGATGGTTACACATGAGGTCCTTCACAGAGGAGGTGTTTTGGTTGGCCTGATAAGATTCCCTGTTTGTTGCCTTGTTTTGGCCATGTGCGAGGGAGTTGTGGTGAAGGTGTTTTACCTGCCACCTGCCAATTCACACAACCAAGAAACTATCCCTTCCCCCTCAGCTCAACATTTGTTCCCCTCTAACTGGCAGGAGTAGGGGGCGCATCCTTCGCTTCTTTCTCGACGTCTGCAGCCTCAGAAGACCCCTCGGCGGCGTTGGGGTCAACCTGCCCAAACTTTAGGATAGTGAGGGCATTGGTTTTGAGGTCCTCAATGGTTTCTTTCACACCCTTCTCCAGGAGATAACCCTCGCTGTCGCCCTCTGGGTCCTCCAGAACCATGGCTGTTTCCACAGCCGTCTGCAGGTACCGCAGGCTCAGAAGCACTGACAGCTGGACAGAAAGAAGCAATGAATCTCATTTGGTAATTGTCACCTAATGAGAAGGTCAACTGGTCATCCTCTTCCCCCTTTTGTTCGGTCTTTTGGCTATACAGTATATATTGCTTGAAAATCAGACATTAACCACAACTCAGCTTGAGGCCTCATTAACTCTTGGCATGGCAGCCATCTGTTGCCATCATGGACCACTAGAAAAAACACCATGCTGAGCCTCTGCATTTAAAAGAATGGATTGTTTGTTTAGCTGTAGGCGGTGTGTGATGATGCACTGTTAAACATGTGCATGAGTGTCCTGCTCCAGCTGGAGGTCTTGTTTGAGAGTGTGCTGTCAATACTGGTATTTGGCCCACACTGCGACAGATAAATGAACACTCTGTGACTTTACCACAAATGACAGAATAACTGTGTGTGTTTATGTTCATGCCGTCATGCAGCTCACCTGTATGAAGATGACTGACACCACACCAGGACCAGTTGAGTTCATCAGCTCCATGTAGTAGTCGGTCAGTGCCTGCCTGCAGCCGCGGCTGTACAGGTTGAGTTCCTCTGATTGGTAATCGTAGCTGAAGTGGGCGTTGTTATCTGTCAGGTGGTACCGCAGGCAGGGGCGAGGGGAGGTGGGGTTACAGCAGCTGAAAGGAACACCATCCAACAGGTAACGGCCGTCCACGTTACTCCGGATTCGACTGGAGACAGAGGAGGGAGTGACATTGAGAAGATAGATAATGGAAACAGATTGGAAGAGTAAGAGGAAAGGGAACTTTAAGGCCTGACTTTTAGCTCAATACACACTTAGCATTAGTGAGAAATGAGCAGCTCATCTCTTCAAGTGTCATCACGTCTTAACCTTTCTGCTCACTCATTCCTTTTCACTCATTTCATCTTTGACCAACCTTTCTTTGCTTGCTTCATGACCAACCTTTCCATCCATTTCTGTCATTCTCTTCCAAAGTAAAGGCCAGATCTATTTTTATTACACTCTTCCTCTACTTTAAAATCATTCTCTTTCTCCCTCCATCCCCTCTATATTATTCTGTGACCTTTTTGGATGTGAAGTCTAGTTATCTGTCATTTATCTAGGTTTCTCTTCTCTTTCCTGCAAACCCCTCATCAGTCCAATTTCTTTTCTTCCATCCTGCCACCACCCTGCATCTCATAACTTGCTGTTCCCTGTATTGTCATTCACTCACTCCTTGACGTCCTTGGAGGTGAAGTCCAAGTATCTGTTGCTGACCCACTGAACTTCAAACCAATCCTTGAAGTTGTCGTTTCCACAACAGAGAAACTCCATCTGCAGACGATCAATGGTTTCTTTCTGAAAACAGCGGCCTGGCACGTCTGTGTCCTTGTAGAACCGAATGCCATTCCTCAGGCCGACCTGACAGTGGAGCGAGAGGAGAAAAAAAGATAGAAGTGTGTGCTTTATTAGATGTTTTCAACAATGGTTTTACTGTACTGTATGTCAAAGATGACGCTGCTTTCTGTTTATATCTGTCGAAAACAGACATTAAACAAGGGTGAGAGCTTTAATTCTTCACTATATTTTATAAATTATATTTATTATATAAATTTAAAATGACCAGACAATGGTGAATGTTTTCTGTTATACTGATAAATGCACACTGTTTGGTTCTGTTCTGTTTTTTTTATCTTCGTCTGAGACACTTTCATTTTCATCTTTTATTTTAGATAGGTTGCTGTCTCTCTCATTCACTGCAGCTCAGGGGGAGCAGGTTTCATTTTGTGTTTTGCTTGAGGATCAGAAAACACCATCTTGTTATGGGACAGACATCTAGTGACACCTCCTCCACCTCTTGAATTGTCACAATCATTATAGTGACCCCACCTTCAGGGACTCCTCCAGGCTTCCCTGCAGGGCGTAGCTGAGCACAACTACAGCAATGAGAAGACAACAGAGCACTGCAGATACAGCAAACCAAGCCAGCAGGGGAACTTTCCAACGGGGGAAGCGAGTCGGGTCCATGGAGTCCTGACACACACGACTAGCTACCCAGTTGGTGCAGATGGAGGCCAGGCCCACCATCATCAGGATGTTGGGAACCACGTGGATCTCTGTGTTGTCCATCACCTCAAGAAAGCAAAAGCACAGTCAAAGACAATTCTAACCACAAGAGCAGCAGCCAACTGCAGGTCACTTTTGTCATTTCCTCTCTAAATACTTTAACAGGTAATAATCCTGCATTCAATTAGCCTTATCTATTCAGCCAAGAGCTTCAATTAGCTGCTGATATACTTGATGCAAAGGCTACTATGGCAATATGATGACAAATTTAATTAATTGCCCTTGTTACAGCAAAAGCCAATTATAGAGTTTATTATTGGCTGAGTTTTCAATAGCCTGTCAGCCATATAGTGCCTCGGCCCCATTGTTGTTTTAAGATTATTAAAAATCTCATTCTGTAACAATAATCATTCTGTAATATCTATCCAGTTCAGGACAATAACATCAGCCTCTGGCTGTGGAATAATCAGGTTTGTCAATGATCTGTAGTAAAGTGCAAAATGCACTGTCTAAATTATATATTTTTCTTTGTTACACAACCAAGAGATTATGGAATCTCTTGTTGGAGATCAATAACTATCTGAAGGCGTGTGTTCATGGCCTGCAGGTTTCCTGTGCAGCCCACTGGATATCACTGCATGCAACCTATCCGAATCAATCAGTGATCAATCCAGCACTATGACAGACAGCTGGTGGAGGCCATGACCTTCACCTGCTGGTCACGCTACCTAAATTCAATACACATTAAACGTCAATGACTTTGGAAACAAATGTCGATTTTGATAGCGTTTGAATACACAATGTCCTCATGACTTAACATGCATGACTGTGCCTGAGTGTCACTGTGTGCATGTTTACACTGGTATTGTGTGTGCTGCGTGTTTGTATTTGTGGATTAAACTGAAGAGCTAAATTTAAATAAAAGTCACTGATAAGCGGCAGCACAGCAGACTCAGTAAACAACCACAATGAAAAGGCAAAAGTCTGAGCATATAAACCTATGTTTGTGTAACTTTAAATTAATTCAATCCAGTGTTTTTCAAGCTTGGTTTTTTAGTTGACATTGCAATCATCTGTGTGCATATGAGTGTATTTCCCTCTCTCTACCTCGGCCCTACGGAGCAACTCTGTCTTAAGGTAAACCCCCAGACAAAAGATGACGCCCCCCCACAACACTGCCATCCAGGAGAGCAGCCACAGGCCCTGGGCCAGATGCACCCGCCGCTGCTGGGTGAACTTTATCTTCAGCAGCACCATGGCTCACTACCATGCACCGATCAATGTAAAGAAGAGACGAGAAGAGGAGAAAGAGAGGAAGAGTTCAGTCAATTCTGGTCAAAAATTGAGTGTCAATCCAGAGGAGGCCAGCTGCATGTAAAGAGGACACAAGAGAGTGTTGCAGAAACACAGGGGTCACTGCAGGCCTTGCACTTGTTGTTTGGTGAGTTATTAGCAGGTTGAGCTCATCTAAGTTGTTCCGGGTGGAGGGGATAAGCAGGTAGATCCCTCAGATGGTAAAGGACACAGTAGACCTCAGAGGATAATCCAAAAGCTTTCACTTGGATGCTGAAATTGTCCGAAAAAGATATTTTATAATCCAAATCAGTGAAGCAATACCATGGAAAATGTCAGATAATAGTTAAATCATGAATTATGGAAGATAAGAGGTATTCCTTTTTCCAGAGATGATGATTTCCCCTAAAGTTGATTGATCACACTGCCGTTGCCCCCCTTCAAGGTGATTCCTTTCTCTTGACGTGATGTTGTCTTTTGATGGTGCCCCTCTGGGTCTGGGTCTGTGCATGTGCGGTGACCCCCTAAACCACTGTTCCCATGGTTGGAGGACACAGAGACTGGCCAAAGTCGAGAGTTTGGAGCCGTAATCCCCCCAACAGAGTCCATGGGATCCTATTAAAGTCCAGAGGCCAATGGGAAAGCAGGCCAGTGTGTGATCAGCAAACTTGTTCTGATAGACCCATAGTATGGGAGGGACTACTGGACTATGATGACAGGTGGACTTACCTGAAACCCATCAGCACAGGCTGGACACTATGGACGCCTCGGAGACAGAGTAGATACATAGACGCAGTTAGCTGAGGCTAAATGGGAGCAACATCATTAGATTGTTGGAGTGTGGGAAATAAGTAAAGATAAAGTCAATCTAATTTAGCAGCAATAAATGTTTTTATTGTGTAATAAGGAAAAGATACGCAGTAATATAAGAGAGGAAGACTTGAAACACGCCCAAAAGGTTCCAGATTTGACTTAAAATACTAACAAAAGAAGTAATCAGATCATTTACTTAAGTAAAAGTACCAATACAACAGTGTAACATTACTTCAAGTAAATCAAAATCCTACTTAAGTAAAAGAGGTATTAATAGCTAAAGGTATTTAAAGTATCAAAAGTAAAAGTACTTATTCTGCAGAAAAATGGTCTCTAACTGATATAAATTATTTATGACATTATTAGATTGTGAATACTCTTGCATCAGTAGGCAGCATTTTACTGTTGTAGCAGGTCGAGGTGGGGCTATACTTTATTATACACAGTTTGGTAGTTTAGTGGTTCCCAGCCTGGGGATCAGGTTCCTCTAAAGGTACACAAGATCATTCTGAGGGGTCACGATATAGTTAATGAGAGAACAAAGAAGAAAACAAAAGTTCTGTTTGTTTTTTTCTGTTTAATTTTGCCTCATTCTGCCTCGAACAGTTTTTTAGATAAAACTGTGTAAAAGTTTGGTGGAGCTGCTAACAAGTCATAGACAATGAGTCATTTTGGAATTGCATTGGTGATGTCTGTGACCTGTTTTCTGTACTTATGTTGTGTTGTTTATATCCCACAAAACAATTATGTTTCCTTTGACGAACTCCTTCACCCAACTAGCAGACCTCAACCCAAATCCATTCAAAACAAATGAGCCTGTTCCAAATTTATAAAACTGAAAACCTACTTGGAGTATTTAAGATGTGGCATCACAATAACACAACACCCAACTGTATACGACTGTGTGAACTTATGACAAAAAGAGAAAGCCCACAATATCCACTGATGGTGCACCAATTTATCGACTGAAATGAAGTGACTTTTGTCCCCAAAATGATCTCAAGGATTTTGTGGAGGATGATAACAGAGACAGAGAGTACTTTGGAGAAGAGACTTGTGCTAGTATGGGATTATGTATAATGTGCAATAGGAAGGGAGGTTGATGGTGCTGGATCAATAGGATTAAACTGTTGTTATGAATATTTATGACAGCTTGAGTCAGAGCTGTAGTCATGTTGAAGCCAGTCGTGTGTCCCCAGCTCCCCCAACAAACCAAACACAAAACTCAATCAAACCCTCACCTCATATCAATGTATTATCCATTGATTTCCTTTTCCCACTTTTCTATTAATAACATCTCCAGTGATGTCTTTAAATTGTGAGGTTGATGGTGACTCGCTCACATTGACATAATGAGTAAACCTGCTCAGCCCTCTAGCAACAGAGATGTCGATGTTGGTCAGTCGGTCAGTCCATCCAACATGTTGGTTAGAGAAAAACACATTTTAACATCCATTATCTATAACCACTTGTCCTGTTCAGATGACATTGGGCGAAGGCAGGGTACACCCTGGACAGGTCGGCAAACTTTGTGCTGACACAAAGATAGAAACAAACATTCACACCTACAGGCCATTTAGAGTCTTCAATTAACCAAAGCTGCATGTCTTTGGACTGTGGGAGGAACCCGGAGAGAACCCACGCTGACAACATGCAGACTCCACACAGAAGGCCCGTCTTGCCTGGGAATCGAACCCTGGGCTAGCCACCACATCACCAAGCATGTAACATGTGCAGTACAGCTAATGTTAAGGGTCTAAGAAGAGCCAAGCTGTCTCTATGTTATATAAAGAGGGATTACTCCAAATGATGTGCATAATTAACAAGAAGAGAGAGAACCAGAAATGATGAATAATGAGCTGTAATCTGAGATGTTGCATTCATTTAAGACGATTATCTTTATTGGAAGAACAACTGTCATGACACAGTTACATTTTGAATAGACTAGCAGTATTCATAATTGCATAATTACGAGGGTAAAGTGTACACTAATGAGAGATGGGGGCTGTAGAGATTAGAATAACATTAATATGTTGCTGCTGCACTCTGTCCAATCTACATCGTCACAATACTTTTTATATTTTTGTTCTTCTCACTACAGCAGCTTTAAACATCGACCAATATCATTTTAGAACGGAAGGGCCACCAAGGTTCATGTATTTTATGTACACATACGAAGAGTGAATGAATATTTACACAAGTCTCTGCATGTACAACCTGGTTAAATAAATATTAACAAGTAAAAAATAGAATAATTGTAATTAATGGTACAACAGGCTGTTGTTGAAAGAAGACTATTTATGTCATCTGCTGAAAACAGAATAAAGCAGATGCGTTTCTCCAAGAGAGTGGGTCTCTCTCAGCAGGAGATGCTTGTGCTGGATTTATTATCATTCTCTGTCATTTTTTAAGTTATATCAATCGATAGCAACACTATCTCACATTAATTCAAATGTTTATAAAACCGATGACTTTTAAAAACCTGGTCTTTCTTTGTACCAATAGGTCAGCTGTAGCTGTTGAGCCCACTCCTGAGGTGAAGAGCTGATTCTATCTAAAAATATTCAGCATTTATCTTAAAATAAATCATTTTAAAAGGCAATTCTTCACATCATCTCAATGTTTAAAATCATAGATAACACTGCATGAGTTATTTTTGTCATTGTGTCTCTTCACACTGGCTCCTGTGAAAGCACGGAGGCCATTTTGATACTCAGCAGTAACACTGAAGACGTTGTATGCTGGCGAATTGTTATGTGATTGACATGTTCTCTGTTAAATTGGCAAGAAATTACAGGTCAGCAGAGTCAGGGAAGACACTAAATTACATATAATTAAAGTTACCACTTAAATGGAAATATATTTATATTACATACTTGGAAATAGCTCCCTATAACTGTATTTCTCTTCTTTATTACATATATATACATATATTTATACATATATTTTGGTATTTAATTGGTTTGTTACTATTTTTTTCACTTAGAGTGAAAGTACAGATCTTTTTGTGTGTGGAAATATTGTACTTCCAATGTTGGCAATTCTTATTTTTAAATATTAAAGAATTTCCTTCCTTTTCCTCTGTGGACTGTGGTTTATAAAATCCTTAACAGTACACCTAAAAGTCTAAATATTATATACAACCCCCCAAAAAACTGATTGTCTGGTATTTTGGAGATATATATACAATACATCTGGCTTATATGAATAAAAACACATTTCAATGCAATAAGATGAGAATAAACATTCATTCTGCCATGTTGTTGGATGGCATTTTCAATCTGCCACTTTGCCTGTTTGTTCCGCTCCTCCCGCCCACTCCTGCACACCCTGCTGCCCCTTCCCTCCACTCGCCTCCTTATAGGGCTGCAGCTGCTGCAGGAAATCATCCAGGATCTGTTGGGCGGACATGGAGGTTGTTTCCACAACATCCTGCTCCAAAACCGTTACCTTTACCCCGCGATTCCCACCCCAGCTGTCACCGCACACATGGGCCTGCTGGAGGTTGTCAGCGTGGTTGGTGCCCGGGGGAGGCTGCTGTTGGCTTTGGGGATAGACAGGTTTTGGTCTGGCAGCATAACTGGCAGCCATTTTCTCATAGATAGCAGTGCTGATGTCAGATACAGAGAAAGGTGGGCTGTGCCTGGATTCATGCTGACCAGAGAGACTGCCTTCAGATCCTGTCGTTGGCACCACCTGCTTAAATGGTATGAAGGCTGTGACCCTCTGTGGACCTGCCTCTGATCTCGTCACCCATTCATGTGAAGCTTCTTCCACTTTAGGCGCGTGGGTTTGGCCGTCTGCTTCAGAGGAGGTGGCAGAATGGCTGATTGGAGCAGAGGTGGTCAGAAGCTTCTGAATGGCCTCAGATGAATCGAAGTGCTTCTCCAATAACTCCTTTATCAAGCACGGGACCTGAGGGCGAGACACACAAACATCAACTCTGACTTCAGTCAATGTAACAAGAGTCCAACATTTTGTAGGTTAACCATATATAATGCTGTACTTTAATCAAGTGCTGTACTTAAGTACAAATTTGAGGTGCTCTACTTCAGTATTTCCATTTAATGCTACTTTATATACTCCACTTAATTTCAAAGGGAGATATTGTACCTTTGACTACATTTCTCATGTATTTCAAACACACAAATAGAGAAATGACAGATTAGATTAAAAGATTAGAGAAAAGTATAAAACAAATCTGTGATTTTTGTGGCAGAATTTAGTTTTTCCTTCTTTCCTTTCCATTATCTTAAGAACCTTCAGATGTATCTTGTGACCCTCAGCAGTTACTTAATGTTAATGGGTCATCAGCAAAAGAGAATGTGATTAGGACATCCTTACTTTTGACTGAGCTCTTGGACTTTCCAATGAGAAATGTCAATATTAGTCTCTAAAAACTGGCACTTGAAATAGAGTCTCTATTTTTGGGACCCCATCACCCCTTGGGCCACGATAGCCATGTGCTCGTAAGGCTCATCTAATAATTCATTCAAGCTTTGACACACCTTAGCAGGGACATTTTGATTTCATGGTGAATGCTATTTTTATCATCTTAATTTAACATGTGGTGAGGCTCTCATAGATATAAGGAGGAGCAGTGAAAAATGCTTAAGCACACATGTAATTGCAAACATAGCCGTGTTTGAAACAGTTCTTTTGTGAACAATTGGGCACAGAGGGATCTGGTTTCATAATATTACACTTAAAATATTGAAACGACCTGCCTAAACAAAGATTGTAGAGGACCGATTCCTCCCAATAATATATTTAGTCAAATGTCTGCTATCTGAAGTGTGCATGGATGTCCAGTAGGCGGCACTGTGCTCACATTGATGTTCTCCATGGCTGCGATAGTCCTGTGGGCGTCCTCCAACTCTGAGCTCAGCTGTGACACACGGTTTTGCAGGTACTTCCTTTCACTCGTCAGGCTCTCTGACTGCACACACACACACACACACACACGCACACATACCAAGACATACAATCGGGTGAGATTTACATGAAAGTAGCTCATGGTTCGTGAATGCATTAAATCAGGTACCAGATAAGGTCCCTCTTTTATCATTCTCACCGCTATATGCAGGTGTTCCCCCAGCAGATTATTGGCCTGCTTGGTCCCAGTGTGGGTCTCTAGAAGGCTACAAGACACAGAGAACCATAGAAGAAACAAGAAGGAATGACAACCATGAAAAAAGACCTATTATCATTATTATTTATGCTACACACACCGCTCTATCACCATGTCATTATTTATTTATTCTTTATCTAGGGTTAAAGACAGTTGTTTTTCAGGCCAATTGGCAACCACAAACTCTCTGAACAAATATGTAACAACTGACACCCAACTGGAGCCCAGTGTGAGGTCACCATTCACTCCAGTTGCTCCAGTCTGTTGCAGGATGTGTGGTATGTGCCTGGTAGGCAGCAATGGTTGTTTGGAAATAAATGCAGGCTTGACAGGGTGAATGTGAAGGGATATGACAGATGGCTTGCGTCCGCCTGTCTCTAAAGAGGTCACTGCAGAACCAAAACACCCGCAGAACTGCACAGGGGAGAATGTATGTTCCATCAATCAATGAATCTATAAAACTTTTATGTGAAGCCATAGGTTGACTTGATGGGTTTTGGTGCACACATATTGACTATATGTGTGCACCCGTCACACCATTCCACTCGCATGTTGTCCTTCATGTACTGCATCACACGACATGTGGGAGAATCTTCCATGTTTATTAGTGCACACAAGTCACATGGTATAAGCAATGTAAATCAATTTATGCGTGTTGAACTTTGTTCTGTTTATGATACCAAACCTTTTATATTTCTCCTTGACATGGCCGAGCTCGTCCCTGGTCCTCTGCAACTCCGCCTCCAGGCTCTCAATGCAAAACACAGTCTGCAGTAAGTTCTGGTGAAGATCTGTATTCTCCTCCTGCAGCGCCCTGAACACAGAGGAATGATGGGGGAGGGAGTTTTGTCAATAATCCCAGAGAGTATTTAGAGGTGATGCCTTTTTGGAACAATATTTTCAAACCTTTGCTGTTTTGCTATATTACAAATATAGACAGTAGATCTGTAAGACCTGAAGAAATATTAAAGATGAGGCTTTCTCTCACATGCCTCCATTTTGTGACTCTATTCATTGTGCATAATTGGTATAAAAACTAAGATTTAGTAGTTTAAATGTTAAAAGTCCTCTTTCATTTGTTGCTTATATTATTTTGTCCTATCTTTCTTAGGTTTCTCCATCACATATTATTTCTAACGACATAGAGATGGTTATATAAATCAGTTCCATAACTACCACAACTCTTACTGTCAAAACAGGAGTGGAGAGAGAGTGGATGCTCATTAGTGTGATCAATAACCACTGACCCATCAGACAGATAGACAGAGAGAGGAGAGAAATGTGTGAAAAGCTGCACTCAAATGTGAAATGAGCAGACAGAAAGTATATTACACACTTACTGGAAATGGTCGACATCACACAGTGGATCCTAGAAAAAGAATAGAGGAAGGATGAGAGAACAGTGGATAATGGAGTAGAGCCCAAACAATACCAAACATATCACTGTCCAAATACGACATGCATCGACGTTCAAGAATGCAATCCGGAACTTTCTAAAAATTCCCATTAACAGGAAAATGGGCAAGTTGTACAAATAAACTGATTCAAGTCCTTAAATCTGCAGGGAGATACAAACAAGCCGAGCAGTTCAGGACTGATTCTGGGGTTGGTACTGTCATGAAAAGCATATAAAGAACGATACTTAGTAAGAATAAAGCCATCAAATGCATCCATTTATTTTCTATATACATTACTGGAGCATGCCTTTGTGTAAAAGGCTGGACACACCCAGGCTGGGTTACCAGTCCATTACTGAGGACATGATAGATTGAATAAATTATTGAGTTATGGCAGACCTGCTCCCGGAAATGGACTCTAATAGCATCGATTGGTACTTCGCCGTCCTCTATGTGTGTGGTTATGTACATGTACGCATGAATTGACTGAACCTTAACTTGACCAGACAAACTCAGTGAGACCAAATCATACACACTGACCAAATGGAAAAAGAAGTCAATGTTATGTAATATTGTGTGTGTGTTTATCAGTACATGAGAGTGCCAGCCTGAACAGATTCTTACATAAGAGCAACGTGATACTTATCCAACCAACTCACTCTCACATTTTACATAGTTAGTGCTGGCTGCTCGTGTGAAAGGTTTGTCTCAGTGGATGTGTGATGTGTGATTGTTACTTTCTCTGCCAAAATAGCCGAATCACAGAACATACAGTAGCTGAGCCCTGAAACCTAACACCACTTCAAATGATGGTGTCAGGTAGCTTTAAATGGGTTTTCCCTTAAAAGCACAGGAATAGCATTTGCTGCATTGCTGAAGAATGACTCAGCTTGCAATGCGGAGTTTTTGACACGTCACACACACGGCCTGTGACTCAGCTGACTGCCTCTGCAAGAGATGAGCAACACTGTATTCATTACATTCATTCTGTTCTGTCCTCCCTTCAGTGCAGTGTGTTGCCTTCAGGAGCTTCATCGCTGACTCCTTTTACAGTTACACTCATGATTCGTCTTTGTTCTTCAGGAGTCTGACTCATGCCGGCACATTATAACACGATTTGATTCATGTCTTTCTCACCAATGCCCCATTTGAAGGCTATTCGTGGAGAAACAAGCTTATTAAAGACTCTAACTATACATGAATATGTAGGGCTGGGCGATAATTCAATATTAGACTTTATCGTCTTTCAATGGAATCATATTGTTATGAAATCATATATCAGGATATCGTGATACACAGTCACTTAGTCTAAATTGATAATAGGTATATGAAAACTCTGCACTAAAGTTATATTATAACTATAGATAGTACTTTTCATTTATCAAGTATTTCATTTACACAAACCATGTGGTTACTTCACATAGATTATGTATTTATTGAATAACTAGAAAAAAAAAAAGATTTGGGCCATATCACCCAGCACTATGCTTTTGTGTTTCAAATGTTTTCAACCATGATGTTATCCACTGTTTTTATAAATCTGTCCTGGCGATTGTCACTAAACAAGCTTATTTTCTACAGAATGCAGAATGCATGTGCTTAAAACATTTAACTGTTGTCAATTAAAACAAGTTTTCATTCATATTTCCTGTCTTTTCTAAACTGAAATAAGGTTTGTTACGTGTGATATTTCACTTTCAGATTCATGATCTGAGGCTTGAAATCTCCCTTCACTCCTGTCTCATATTAGTGTACCTTATTAAAAATAGCTGTGACAGTAAACTCACCCTGTGTTGTTTCACATGCTGTGACTGGTGTCGACCACTCTGCTCAGAGTTGTGGCTGGTAGCTGTGGAGGCCGTGTCTCTGACCCTGGATGAATCAGATTTTGTGGAAGAAGACTCGGATCCGATGCCTGGCCCCACACCCTGGGCTGAGGATGGAGGAGAGCCGGCGGGCCCTCGGTGCCCGGGGCCAGGGTGCACCTGTTGAGGCTGGTGCTGAGGTAAGTGCTGTGTATATTGACTGTGGGAGGTGTGCTGCTGTTTGCGGTGGCGACGTTGTTTGGGCTGGCTGGGTTCAGGGCTGGTGCTGGTGCCATCGGTGAGGTGAGGGCAACCTCTGCCATATCTGTCCCCCGACACGGAGCCCCCAGTAGGCGACGGCCTCCTGTCTTTACGGCTGCTCTCATGGTGAGTATTGCGGCTGGGTGAGTGGGGGTAGTAATGAGGCGGGGGGCTACCGTCGTGGTTCCTCGCTGCGTATGAGATCAGTTTGTCAGGAAGGGAGCAGTCTGATTGTTTCCGAGGGCTGCTGCGAGCCGCTGTCTCCTGTCTCGGGCCCTCCCCTGAGCTCTTCCTGTGCTTTTTAGGTGGGAGCTGAGGCTTGATGGGGCCAGGTGATTGAGCTGGGGCAGGGGTCTTCCCAGTACTTTTATCATTGTTCACACCCAAGATGGTGAGAGCCGATGGACTTATGACCTGTTTTGTAATCTCATCTAGAAAGGCTGAGAATTGCAACTTTCCCTGCACAAAACTTGCCTTGGCCTGCTCTATCTCTACCTGAGGGGTCCCTTTCCCATTCTGTCCACTGGGATCTTGTCCTTTCGGGACTCTTGGGGAAAGCACCTCCATCGACTTAGCCTTGCGAATGTCAGTGTGGGGCTCCTTGTTCTTGAGGATGCCTTTGCCGGGTAGCTGACTGGAGGACACCGCTCTTTTGGGGCCCCTGGAGACCCCTAACAGAAAGTCCTCCTCACTGTAAGCCAGGCTACGGTTCAAACTAGCTGCCTTATACAGGTGTCCATGGTTGATGTGTTGTACCCTGGATTGTTCTCCTCCAAGATCACTTTCATTACTCTGCAGAAGGCCTTCTTCACTTCTGCTGTGACTTCGGTCAAGAGAAGCAAAACCACGCTTTCCCCTCTTTTGTACACTCTCATGTATCTCGCTGCAAACCGGGTCGTTGTCGCCGTGTTTGATGGTGGCAAAGACGATGGGCGCCCTGCTGTCGTCCTCCCTGAAACCCCGGCGCGCATCTGAGATGTTGGAGCAGGACAGGGAGTGCAGTGGCTGCTCCGCATGACGGAGAGAGAACGGATCATTTGAACTCTCCTCCGTGTGCCATGAGGAAAAAGAGGAGGAGGACGAGGATGACGAGAGGGAGGAGGAAGAGGCCCTAGAGAGAGTAACAGGTGTGCTGTGGTTGTACAGTATCTTATCCTCTCCGCTGTGGTAAAACTGCTGCGTTTGATGACGATGATGGGCGTCGTGATGAGGGCTGTCGTGGAGATAGCGACCATGTTGGTGGTGACGGTGGTGTCCGTGGCTTTCATCTGTGTTTCTGTCTGTCTCATCAAACATTGCGTACCTACAACACAAGGACACGGGAATGTTATTATTGACAATAACTGTTTTGTATGATATAGCAATGGTGCACATATAACTTTAAAACTTTTACCAGAATCTGTATATTTGATTTTAAAATGCAGATGCCTTCATGTGTAGTTTCTACAAAGAAGAATTATTTCAGGATGTATGTGATTTTATTTCTAAATGCCTCTCCCATTAGAAGTAGATGTGAATCTGTCAGACTGGAATGAAGCATCCTACCTGTGTGACTGAGGGTCATGTTGAAGGGGAAGTTGATGATGGTGGTGGTGCTTCCGCGGCTTGATCTCGTCCGGGCCAGAGGGGCTGTGAACAGGCTTAAAAAACTTCTCCATCACCTGTCTCCTCACTGGTGGAAGACTGTTGATGCCGTCCTGGTTGGGTTGACAAAGGGCACTGATGGGGAAACCCTGTACTCAGCTGTTTCCTCAAGCTTCTTTTTCTCTATAAGGCTGTAACTTGTCTGTCAATGTCAGCTTCAGAGATCACCACTTCAGACTGGATGATATTCTGCTGCTGTTTCTGACCACAAAAAAAGTTTAAGTCCTCAAAAAGTTTCCATCTCAACAAAAGATGAATTATCCAAGTGTTTCAGCAAAGTATCCAGCAGTCGGATTGTTTCTGAACAAGTTTGACTTCCTCAGCGACTGGCTGCAGAATAATGAAATCACAGCACGTCAGCAGGAATGTATGAATTCCTGGTTGGTGGCTTGATTTCGCATCACGCCTAATGTAACAGCTGGGCACTCATTGAACCAGCTGAAAGAGCAAGCCCTTTGTCCAAATACAAGAGACAATCGAACCGAGCCCTGTGGAACAGGATCAATAACGCGCTTCATTTAACCCCCTAATATAACTTGCAGAAGTGGGGTTTGCACGTATGTTTCTGCTGCCTCGCACTTCGTGGTTATATTCTTTAATCTCGTACGACACTTTTTGTTCAGTTTGTATTCACCACTACTGTTATTAATTTACAAAAAGCAGGGATGAGCATTAACCAAAGCTATTGAACCCGCCACAGCATGCCTCATTGATTTTGAGAGGTCTGCTACCATCTGGCTGAGGCCATGTGATCACATTCAGGAGGGGTGACGATAGATGCCGTGGGATGTTTAAATTTGTCAGCGATCAGAGGTTATGTTATACGATGTTTACTGTGGAAGCTATCCCTTTTGGGGTCTGTGGTTGTTTTAAATTATTCTTGTCAATATTGGAAAGCCAGACGCAAGACTGCTATAGATTTTATATGACTTTTTTAACATGATGAAGCGCTTTGATCTGTGAAGTGTCTAATTCCTGGTTTAGCAAACATTCTTTATTTTCAGGTTGTTTCGTTAATTAACTGTTTCAGTTTTCCTGATTTGTGTTGGTGTGCAATATCTAAATATTCCACAACTCAACCTCTGATACAGCTTTCATCTTCCTGAAACTTCCCAGTCATTATTACTGTTGATTACGCTCCACGGCTTCTAACACAATAACCAGAGTCACTCAATGCAAATTGAGAGCAACACCTTCATAATGACTTTGATTAGCAAGTATCACACAAAGGTCTTGATGAGCCTATAGCATTAACAGCCTGGCGTGTCATGTTTATCACATCACAGAAGATGCCTCCTTTTCTAATCTGTGTGACTATTTCCTGTCTAACAACATGACAAAGATCAATTCATTAAGGTTGGGTGGGACTGAAACTCAGAGGACAACGCCCCACATTGCTGATCAATGACAGTGAGTGATCCTGCTCACAATTTGAATTCATACTGAGCATTCATCCACAAATAAGAAATGGTGCACATCTTGTCTTTCTTGTCAAATGTTTTTAGAATATGGATTTGTTGAAACAGTCTAAAACCCCAAAATATTTAATTAACTATGAGAAGAAAAGCAGCTAATCCTAATTGGGAATGTTTGCCCAATTCATGACTTAAACTAGTAATCAGCTATAAGATTATTTCCAGTTAATTTTCTGTTGATGACTATTACTATCAGTACCGACGTAAAGATGGACAAGATCCCAAATTGACTGTGGTCAGACGCACAGGGTTTGGATGCTTGGCCTGAATATAATACTTTATTACCAAGCAAAGTAAGAGTTGCATATTCAAGGAATGCTTGTGTTTAGACAATTTATCATCTGAGAACTTAGGTTTCTTTATTAAAAAAAGAATAGTTTATCTGAAAGTAAAGATATAATTACTTTGGTATCTCAACACCACTGTCAATGACTATGAGCTATCAAGAGAAAAGTTACATATGGGAGGTTGTCCAGACTTGTCCAGGCCAGGATACTGTAAACAATGCAGAGGAATGCACCCTCTGCTGGTGAGAAAAAGTAACTCCCATTTTGGCCTTTCAGTCTGGTAATTTTCCACCCTGTCAGAGCAACACACTTTTCTGGCACTGGGTGTTTCTAGATATTTCTAGTTTCATCACGTACACTCTACAGCCAACACCAACACTGATACTGCACCACTCACTTTCCAGTTAAGTTGGACATTAAAGACTAAACTAACATAGTTGAGGCTTGTGAAATTGGGTCTACATGATGCATTTGATGTAAGAATACTGCCAGCATCAGCTGCTTTTAGGCATTTAATAAATCTACCAAAAAGAAACACACGTTATTGAACACGAGCCATCCAGTTTATAAGAGATGAGTTGACTGTTTTCTATTGTTTGTCAATTACAAGTAGCCTCGTATTGCAGTAAAGGGTAAAGAGATCCGGCAATGCAACCGTATTCTAGTTTGATCCGGTTTGTCGGACCGTGTTACACACAAGTAAAGATTAATCCGCGCAGCCGTTCCTGTGACGTCAGCTGTTTTTGGCTTTTCGCTATCATGGTGCTTTTCACTGTAAATTACATCACTGATTTATCATTAATTTCCCAGCGTAGCCTAGTGTTCTCATTTATTTTAATCAGCTTTCTGTTCTGAACTCGAACCTAAAGCCACAATAAGCTTTCGTAAGCGTTTTTCCAGTGTGAAAATGGGACTAGTTTTTTCCATGGATGAATACCTTCTCTTGCCGTAGCCGGATCACCCAAATAGTATAAATACCGCTATCGACGCCATTTCAACTCAGACTGCATTTGATACGAATTCGTCGTGGTGTGAGGCGGGCAGGTTAAACCGATCTTGTTTTGCTTTCGTTTGTTATCTTGAGTCTCGATATTTAGGGATGAGGATATCTTGGTTTAACCTACCTTACTTGATACTTGGTTTTTATTTTGTGTGTTGTGCTCACAGTCAGTGAGCGTTAGGCACTTGTGAACGCTTTAGCTTTAATATCAACGTTGAGTTGTGAGTCTCTTTTTAGCAACAACTTTTTGTTATCAAGCTTTCCGTTGAAAACGTTTCAGTGAACATGTTTAATCAGCCTAGAATATCTTCGGTCTGTAACGTTAGCATCGTATTTTTTTTTTTTTTTTTTTTCAACGCTAGTTAACGTTAGCTAACGGCATGCCACGCGAGCAAAGTATAGGCTCATGTTAATGCCAGCTTTCTGACGTTACTCCTTAACAATCGTTTTATATGCCAGAAAACAGATACCTGACTTTTCTCAGTGACGTTATATACTAGTTTATGTTGATAATGGAGCCATTCCAAGTTGTTTTTTCTAACTTTGGTAACGGCAGTTGGTTCAAGATGGGAGCCGTGACGTAGCAGCTTGTAACCGTTAGCCATTGGTTGATTTGAATAACTCGTGACGCGCTAAAGGGCGTGGTGGGGATTTGACCAGCTGCAAGGTTAGCCATCGCCGCAAAGCTACACAGGCGCAAATATTTCATTCCGTTAACAACCGAAGATACAAGAAGAAGAAGAAGCCTTAAATAACAGCGTTTGCGTTAAATGTTGCGCAATGACGTGTATAGAGAAGACATGAGTCGACCAGCTTGGTCATAAGGTAGCGTCTCAAAATAGACAGATCGGAATGTTACGACGGTTATAAAAAGCAAACTTAATCCTTTACAGAATAAAATCCACAGAGCAGTTAAGATATAAAAGCGATATGAATATTTATCAACGTGCAAGTTTTTGCATTATAAAAAAATTGGTTATATCATACCCCAAACAGCTAGTAGTAACATTTAGTAGAAAGGCACCCGTCTGAGACTAAAAAGAGCCGAAGTAGGAAAGAATGTATGTATGTATGTATTGATTATGAAAATTAAGTCTGCTGAATAGAAAAATGGTTAACAAAGGAAACTAGGTTGTTTTTTAAGGATCAGTCAAGATAATCATTTTTGTGGACCTTAAATATGGTGGCTGAGGCCTTGGTGTCTTTAATCTATACCATTGTCTAGACTCGATTTTTTTCTTGATTGTTGCTTAGCCATTTCCAGTTTCTTAGTAAAGGCCATGTTTTCAAGTTTGAAATTATTTTTCCTTTGACCAAAGAAACTAATCAGCCTGAAAGGAATCAAAGCTCAACTATGAAGAGCAGAGCTTTAACTGTAGCTCAAAGAATCACAGGCTCAGATGTTTTTGTTTTTTTTTTTGTTTGTTTTTTAAACCTTTTTGTTTGTTTTTTACCGCTTAGAGAAGAAAGAAGATGGGTTTTTTTTTTTTTTGGTTTTTTTTGTTTGTTTTTTTTCCCTCTTCTGGGGAAAATGGACTGAGTTGTGAAGGGGAGGAAATGGACTTAGTTAGATGAAGATCGCGGGACCAGTGCGGAGTGAGGCTGTGGTACACGGGGAGGACCAGCGTGTGGAGCCAGGCAGGACAGGACCAGAGGGTGTGGGAGAACCAGTGGTTCCAGGCAGGACCGGAGGGAAGAGCAGAGGGGCCCAGGAGAGCAGGAAGCAGCTGCAGCAGCTGGCGTGTACACCAGAGGGAGCCAGAGCCACAGGGCAGGGTAGCAGCAGCAGCAGCAGCAGAGTGGCCATCCTGAAGCAGTTGCAGCAGTTCCAGAGCAAGCCAGCCAGTGAAAGGGTGGGACGGGACTCACAAGGGTCTTCTAGCTTCACAAGTTTAAAGCGAGGAGTTGGTTTGTATATTGGGTAGCGGTATCTCTAACATTCTCAGGCAATTAGTTATTTCACTTATTCCAGAAGCAATTGTTTTGGAACACAATTTCTCGCACAGCTCTCTTCCTCTTTTCAGGCAAGCCGTGTAACGCGTTGTGTACTGTGGTCACCCCTCCTGTTGTGCGCTGACTAGAGTGTGGTGATGTCTGCTGTGATGAATGCCTTGGTAGTGTGCTGGCGAGAGGAACATCTTTTCGGACTTCTCTACTCCACTTCGATCACAACTAGTTCCCCGGGCCGATGGAGAGGCAGTCCCTTTGTTGTTCGATAGGTCCTCCTGAAAGAAGCTTTCGGCATTGGAGTGTGAGAGTGGATGGTCTCCTGAGTGGATGGTCTCCTGTCTGGCTGGTTGATGCGCGTATACTGCAACCTTCAGTACTTCAGCGTCACACCATTGGTACAGATCAGCTACATCTACCTCTTAACCTCAGCAGTGAGTTAATGCATGAAATGTACATGTGGGTGTAACTATCCTGTACATTAACTCTTCGTTGCCTACACTGTTTAGTATAGTAATTTTTGCCATCAAAAGAAGAAATGTTTTGAAATAGTTGATCCTGGTTTGTAAAAAACAAATAGAAAATCTTGGAGGGTTAGGGGGAGGGGGCTTTTAAAACGTGTTTCGAGTTTTTCTTTCCACAGGCCTGGCCCCCTAAAGCGGATCAACGAAAGAATACCCTCATCCTAACCTCTCGATACACGTTGAGCTCATCTTAAATATTATAGCGCTGTGGATCGGGATCATTCGCACCCGTTGCGGTTTAAAGAGATGTAGGAAGGTATTTGGTATTGTTCAATAAATCCATTAGATTCTTTATTGATTCTACCCTTTTTGGAACGTGTTGTAAACTGGGTTTCATGGTCATCATTTGGGAAATGGGAGGGTGGGGTTGTGGGGCGTTAATCCGTCTCTTCCCTAGACTTCACAGCTCCGTTACCCAACACAAAAAGGCTTGAATAGGAAACCTCCAGGTGCACCCAACAAGATTCAAGTGGACTCGTTGCCTCGCAGGATAGCAACTTCAAAACTAGTCCCCTGGTGTAGCAAGAAGCTCTGTTTTCCTAGGAGTGCGGTAACAAGTCTCTTTACTAGAAGTCATTGTAATTCTGTACAGGCTTCACGTTGCTCTGTTGGGTTGGGAGGGGCTTGTGTATTTGTGACTCTTGCAGATTAAGTTATATGGCCCGCCCTTGAAAAATCTACATTCAAGTCCACGTCTACAGTTCCTAAGGAAGGAATCCGCTGCGTTCAGGCCTGCGGTATTTAAATGTTCTTCTGGGAAATATCATAAATCTTTTTATGAATTGTATTCGTAGTGATGGTTGTGTCGTTATTATGAGAGTACTGTAACGAAAGTAAATTCTCTTGTAGTTCTGTACTGCATCATTGGAGGGGTATTGTGGGGAGTGGCTTTTTCCTTTGCATTTTTCAGTGTGCTGTGTCCTGTGCGCTTTCCAATACCCGAGACCACCAGGAATTCTCCTAACTCATTGTTTGTACAAGTTTCCTTGCGCATCGAGCATCACGTAAGGTCACTGAACGTGTTCACATTTCTCTTAACATTCATTGTCTGGCTAAATACCTTCATTGCAAGTCCTTTGCAATTAGTTACTATACCTTGTATTGACAATACAATGAGTGAACTATCTGTAAAGGATTTTCTTATTGCGTAATAAATGCATAGCTTGTTGTGATTTGAATACAGTTTTGGTATGCATTTGTTCTTCTTGGGTGCTTGTGTGGGGGGAGCTTTTCTTGTGCTTTTTCAGGTATGACTAAAGCTTGGAGCTTGGTAGAGCACGGATGTGACCAGGGCTTGAATGACATCCTTTTCAAAGTGGAAATGGAAGGCAGATAAGTTGAATCCATCAGATATTGATGTTGGAAAGTGGAAAATTCTCAACCCGAGGGGTTCTTATCTTGACTGGCTCAACTGCCCTCATTTTTCTTTAATGAAAGCAACTTGCTATACTTGACAGTAGAAATAGCACCGTTGTGCTTTCTTAACAAGAGTGTTGTGATAACGGGAAGATTTGATGTACCTTCATTGACTCTGACGTTATTTGCAGTAAAGCATTTGGGTAAGGATAACAATGGTCAGTTCTATGATACTGTGAGGGGGGGGGGTCTCTCTTTACTGCCTCTTTGATCTTACAGAAGTGTCGAAAGGAAGAATGCAGTCTACCTAGGACAACACGGGAATCACCCTGCCCTTTGAAATCAACCAACACGCAGTTTGAACAAATGGAGTCAGGTTGTCTGTGTGTAGTCTGGAACAATTAGCCCTCAGCTGCTCGCCCTTGTGCAACTGTGCAAGTGGCAGGTTGATCATACAAAATTACTTTGCAGTCGCGCAACTGTGCGAAGCTTTCCAAATGTAAGTAGCTGAGGAACGCTGTGCATTGTGCAGCTTTAATTTGGTCTGAAATGCAGCAGCGCAAAGGCGTTGCTTTTGTGTTTTGGTTGGGTGTATCCCTACACTTCTCTTCACAGACAACGGGTGCACGAGTGAAGTCCTCTAACCTGGAGCGTGTAGTAAGATGTTGGCTTAACTTGTCAAAATAAACTTCTGCAATGTTGTAGTTGACAAAATGACATCTTGGAACTGGCTTTATGTTAACCTCAAATCATCAGTAACAAGAATGCTTTACTAGCATATTCTCTTTAGCCATGGGCCCTACTGCTTTGCATCTTAAACCATAAGATGAGTAGAACTCAAATCTTTGAGTATTGTGTGGTGGGTGTTGTGTAGATCACTCTTTGTTTCAGATCATTTTCGTCTGTCCGCCCCCGATCTCGCCTGCCTCTGAATGCAAAGCCATCTGTGGAAGCTGTCCTCAAATATGAGTGTGGTCCCTGAATGACGTTCCAACCCCCCCTGTGCGCTTGAGCTTAAATCTGAACCCCCGACGTCCTTCGCAGAAGCCCCGCTCTCTGTGTTTGTGTGCCTCTTTTTCTTTCCCCTTTTTGGTTTCTCAGGTCAAAATTTCCCTAACATTGTCTTAAATTGTCATCCGGGATGGCCTAACCTGTGATGGAGCACTGAGAATCCACTCGCATTAAGATCAAGAGCTGCAAGCTTATCTCGCATACACTGCATCACTTCAGTCTCATGGGTGTGAAGTTAAGTAATTTTGGTTCCCTTGATTTTTCTTTAACATACCATGGCTTTAATGTGTAACTCAACATGTTGCATGCACATCGCCTCTGCATAACATTTTATTCGTAACACACAACCTACTATTCATGAAGTCGTTGTCAAACATTGCAGTAGTATTTGGTCGGAGGGAGGGGGGGGGCAACAACATTCTTCTCTCTTCCTTTCAGATTTCTCGTTCAGCTTAAGTTGATACTGAGCCAGGCGACTAAACCTCTGCGGGGAGGCGTGACTTGGTACAGCCCGCCTCTAGGATACGCTCTTAATGCATCACTGAATAGCTGTGGTAAATGCTGCTATGCCAGTCGCGGTAAACAATGAACGTATTGACATAATTTGTCGTATTGACAGAAAATTGGTGTGTGGGGGGTGGGGGCAGGGCTTAAATTGTGTGTTTTTCCATTACAGCAGTAAACTTCACTGTCCGTATGACCAGCAAGTCCAGCTGAATGTCAAAGGGAAAAATGTTTCACCGGGGACGCTGGTATCGTGGCTTTGTTAATCTGGATAAAGTGATGCGGTGGATTCAGTGTTGTACCAATGCTTTGTCATGGGGAATGCTGGGGATTGTGGAAACAAGTGTCTTGTCTTCTAGTTTCAGCCTCGTGACCAAGAGAAATCCCCATGTGGTGACAGCAAATTATAGCAGCCAGGTGTTTAGTGGTTTTCTTTTCCTAGAGGAACAAACTGCTTCTGTTTTTTGTTCCTCCAGGTTTTGCTTTTACCCGTAATACAGCAACAACAAAAAAGCAAAAGACTCCGGTGGTGGCACTCCTGACTTTGTCAGGACAGGGTTCAAGCCCCTGCGGTGTCTTGCTTTATAGTATGCTGTGTGGGGAAAACTGATGTAGCCATTCAAAGGACTTTTCATATTGTGATATGGAAGTCAATTTAAGCTGGATTAAAATATATAGGGGACCTTGCATCAATAAGGGTTGGGTTTTAAGTATGTTGAGCTAGCAATTTTACTGTTCCACATTACATTTATTACGCAAAATAACTGCACAAAAGTTCATTACCTAAGACTGACTTTGACAACAAGAAATGGGACAGTTATGGTTATAATTTAAACATGTTTGAAATGTATTTTGTGCCTTAGTGTGATTTGTAAGTGTTTTTAATGTATAAACTAATAAAACTCTTGTTACCCTGCCTTACAATTTGACTTTCACTCATATTTTCTGGTTTGGCTGTATCTGAGCCTAAGGGGTTTGACAGATGAAGAGGACTTGGTCCAAGTGAAGACATGGACGCATACTCCGATCAAATCAAGATACTCTGGGTACAGATACAGAATCAAGATACAGAACAAACTACTTTGTTCTGTACTAATGTCAAAATTCATAAATGATTACACGCCTTATATTTTCTTTGGCTTTCTATCGTTCTCTGAATGGTATTACTGAAAAAGGTATACAGTTGAATTGTCTGCGTACCAAAAGGGTCGTAAAAAGCTAGACATGTTTTTGTTCACTGCAGAGACCCTGATGCCAACATATTGCACATATCTTATTGGTCTAACTGAAGAGTTCTATTATAAGCATCTAATAGTCTTAACCCTGTCAAGTGTGGTGATGTGAGTTTTGTTAGGGCACTTGCTTCCAGGGGTTAGGTGTCTGACAGTGGAGTGATCATTTCCTGACACTATACAATATATGAAAATTTGTTTTATGCTCAAATGACAAAAAATAAATGTATAAAATAAAGTTGCCATGATGAGTCACCAGAGCAGCTTTGTTCATTGTAACCCATCTGTGTTTAAGCTAGAGTAAAGTAAAACATGAGATGCAAACATGACTAAAATTCAAACTACCATGGTAAATACTTCCATATTTCTGTTGAATCTCCACTACTTTACTCTGGTTGCTTTGTTACTGTCTCTCAATTCACCTCGTCGACCTTGGGGACGTCATTGCTAACATGCTACCTAGACTGAATCTATCATGTCATAACAGATTGCCTTATGGGTCAACACTAAAGTGATCTATGGCAATTTAAATATTTCTGGGGCCCTGTTGACTCCGTTTATGGCAACAAACTGACAATCAATAAGGGACCATTGTGGTAATGTCTAAATATCATTATTTAATGCTGACATGAACTTCCAAAGTGTAGATATTTATTTTTGTTCATAAATACAGAACACCTGTTCAGTCCTCCAACGAGCAATAATATCTAAAAGGAGAATTTGCACGAGGTCATGTTGTGACTCACCCACAAAAAAGGCGTCGATATAATTTCAGATTCTGACTTGTAAAAATGTATTTATTTATATATCTAAATGCAGTTCTTAGTTAGCATGCCATCGGTGATTCATTTTAACCTGCTGCGGAACCAATGTGCAGAAACGAAGTTTTACCCGGAGCCAGTTTACTTCCGTGCTAGTTGCTAGCTAGCTAGCGTCCTATAGCTCTCTAGCTAGCAGTCTGTTTAGTGTGTTTGTGTTTGATGCGGTGTGTGGAGGAGGAAAGAGGAGATGTGGTCCTTTTTTGCCAGGGATCCTGTCAAAGACTTTGCTTATGAAATTCTGCCAGACATCCAAGAGAAGTCTGGAATATGGAGTCTCCATCGGGGGAAGCGAAAGGTAAAAAGAGGCAAACCGCCACTAACGGTTAGCCGTTAGCCTCTTTATGGAGGCCTGCCACTTGACCGGCTAGCTAGCGTCTGTTTGCTTCTTTGATTTAGACCTTTAGATACGATGCCCGGTGTCATATTCTCGTATCTACATGTCAGCTCTGGGCGTATCTTTCTCCTCGTTCTCGCTGAATCAATGTCAGTGCTCATTTATTTTATTTTCTTGCTCTGAACATCGTTACTTTTCGCTAACGAAGTGGGTCAAAGCTTTGTTTACTGTGATTAGACCGACACGTCTTTTCTCGCCACGTCACCTCCTTTTTAAGCAGAGTTTACTGTTATTGAAACCGTTTTCATGCTAATGTTTTATCACATAAATAAAGATACCGTCCCTCATCACCGACAGCAACTCGCATAACTAAGATGATTATCTTTGAGCAGCTCAATTTGGACTTTTAAGTGTCATCGCTACTGCATGACCAGGGAAAGACAACCAAGCACCTGCTTCCTGTTTTAAGATAAGATAAGATAAGATAATCCTTTATTATTATTATTAAATTTACAGGATTGCAGCATAATAGAGGATAGTGCAAACAAGAGACATAGTAAAAACAAGATCAAAACAAGTATTATAAATAGGTAATAAACAGTAAAGAATATTAACTAAGTAAAAAGTAAGAAATCCACAATAACTAAAATATAACTAAAAATACTATACATACAGACACAATACATTTTTTGTATTGCACAGTGTATTAATATTAAACATATTTTTAGAGTTGTAATTTATGTTTGATGTGATTTCAAAGCATAAACGTTAAATATTATAATGTCTTAATGATCACAAATCACTGAACCCGTGTGATTGAGTAATTTTACCCAAATCTGCATCCTCAGACCAATGGAGAGCCAGTGTCGGTGTTTATCTACGAGCTGTCTCAGGGAACAGAGCAGCAGACCCAGCTGGCCAAGGCTGCCTTCAAGCGGATGAAGACCCTGCGGCACCCGAACATCCTGGCTTATGTGGATGGATTGGAGGTGTGTGTTTATATGTATTTTGCATCTGGTAGCTCTACACACACAATGCCATTGTTTAAAGTGTTCAGAGGACAATGTCACTCAGCTTGCTCAATGTATCTGTCATATTATTAGTGTCTCATCTCGGCCATCTTGCTTTTCTTTGCATGTTTACGTTCAGATAGAGGTGAGTGTGAATACGCCAATGTAGGCCTTTTAATATTTGTAGTGAGTAGTGTACTACATACCATAAGCAGATTCTTACTCTGTTTTATCAGTTTTGTGTTCCTAACGAGATCATAAAACACCCTAACTAACTATGCTGTACTCCCATTACAATCACACACATGAAATTGGTGCATCTGTTGCATGTCTTGCCAAAAGTATGAATTGAAAATCAAATTCATCAAGGAAAATGGGACAGTTGCTTGTCCGCCTTTGTTGGTTGAATATTCATAATTCTGTGGAGGATTATCATTCAATATAACTTACTAGTTTAGTATAATTCCTGCCATAAATTCCTTTTAAATGCTTCTGTGCTGTGTTTCTCTCACAGTTTAGTAGGTCTGGGTAATAATTCAGTATTAACATTTACTGCCTTTCAATCTGTGGTGATGAAACAATGTTTATTATGAAATAGGGGTTTTGCGATATACTGGTATTGATGATAAGAGTTACATAAAATAAATAAATATTGATATCATGTTAATAATACACATTTGATCATACTGAGTTAATAATCGAGGGCCTTCCAAGTCATCGTATATATACTGTTATGATTACAGACTGATAGCGTTATTATTATTATTATTATAATTTTTTATTTATCATATTTTATAGATATCATGATAACATTATTTTGGTCACTATGACGTGTTGTGAATATCTGATATTGTGACAGCCCTCTATGAAACATTGTTGTATAACACATATAAATATATATTTTTAAACTTCATTTCACAGACAGAGAAGAGCCTGTACCTGGTTACTGAGCAGGTGACACCGTTGGCAGTCCACCTGAAGGCCCAGGCAGAGAAGGGGGGATCTGGGGAGCTGGAGGTCTCCTGGGGACTGCACCAGATAGTGGTGAGGATAGGAGAGAGCGCCATCGGATACTCTTAGGGGAGCCATTTCTCCGTAAGCCCTTACGCCGCTTCTTCCGTTTGCCTCCTCCCACAGAAAGCTCTGAGTTTCCTGGTCAATGACTGCCACCTGCTCCATAACAACGTGGGTGTATCCGCTGTTTTTGTGGATCGAGCTGGGGAGTGGAAGCTGGGGGCCCTCGATCATGTGTCCCCTGAGCAGGGTGACCCAAGTGGGGTCTCACTCCCCACCCCAAAGGCTGTTTACCCAGACATGGAGAGATATGACCCACCAGAGATGTCCAATAGCAGTGGAGAGAAATGGTGAGAGAAGTGTGTGACAGAATAATAATAATGTTTTATACAGGAAGAAAAGGGGAGCAGCAATAAGAATATTTGGACAAAGTAGAAATGACAGAAAGAAGAGATTCAGAATAGGACTCATTGGTTACTGCCTAGTTTTTTGTGGATATGTTTGTATTGAACTGTAGGCGTGTTTGTTTTAGGGCAGGGGAGGTGTGGCGGCTAGGCTGCCTGATCTGGGAGGTGTTCAACGGGCCACTGCCTCGCACGTCCTCCCTTCGTTCACTGGGAAAGGTATGACGCGCATGAGACGCACATATTTTTGCTCAGTTGCCTTCAAGCAATGACTTCAACCTGCAGTTGCTTCATGGTTTCAGTGGCTGCTGAAAGGATTGTAGTTGTTCACAGTCTTGTGTTCTCTCCTGTGTGTCCTCTCTGTGCCCACAGATCCCCAAGGCCCTGGTCCCTCATTACTGTGAGCTGGTGGGGGCCAACCCCCGAGCTCGGCCCAACCCGGCCCGCTTTCTCCAGAACTGTAGAGCCACCGGGGGATTTCTCAGCAACAGCTTTGTGGAGAGCAACCTTTTCCTGGAGGAGATACAGGTCCACAGACTTGCATAAAGACATGTATATCACTGGTGTTTGTATTAGTGTTTGAATCGAACCTTAACAGTAAACAAATCGAGTTCTAGTGGAACTATCATGGGACGCATCGTATAATTTGATAAAGTAATTACCAGCGAATAGCATCGTAAAATGTATGATAACTAGTGATAAGACAATAGATTAGCGTATAGCGTATATTCAAACTGTCTCTCTCTCCAGATCAAGGAGCCGGCTGAGAAGCAGCAGTTCTTCCAGGATCTGAGTGACAATCTGGACTCCTTCCCTGAAGACTTTTGCAAACATAAGGTCCTTCCTCAGCTGCTCACCGCCTTTGAGTTTGGCAATGCAGGCGCTGTAGTCCTCACACCGCTCTTCAAGGTGAATCTTTCAACTTTCACACCTCGAATATCACACCGTATACTCCAGCGTCTCCAGCATCTCTGATCATTTTCACAGTAAAACATAAAACATTGTTACTGGTATTATTCTCTTGTCATTTGGAAGTTATTCTTCTATCCTCTTTTGTTTTTAAATCCCTCATGTCTTTCTGTTCGTCGGCTAGGTGGGGAAGTTCCTGTCGGCTGAAGAGTACCAACAGAAGATCATCCCTGTTATCGTGAAGATGTTCTCCTCCACAGACAGAGCCATGAGGATACGACTGCTGCAGCAGGTGTGTGAGGCCTTTTCCATCTAGCAACTGACACCGTCCTGCAGTGATACAGTGGACATGTTGGTTGTGTTGTTCCATCCAGCACGAATACAAGACTTTTCAGCTCTAGAGCAAGGGAAGAACATTCAGTTCAAAGTAGGATGAAATATCAGAAACAGCAGTAAATGATATCCCTATTTGCCATTTTTAAGCCTGTGTTAAAGGTTTTAAACATTTATCTGCTCTAACATTGTTTCTTGTCTCTGTCCATGTCTCTTGTGTTTCAGATGGAGCAGTTCATTCAGTATCTGAATGATGCAGCAGTCAATTCCCAGATTTTCCCTCACGTTGTTCACGGCTTCACAGATACCAACCCTGCCATCAGAGAACAGACTGTCAAGGTAGTTTGCATGTTTTGAACAAAAGCACAAACCAGGAGGTGTTACTACATATTACCTGTGTACAGGATGTTATCGGCCTCCTGTGCCATCACTCTTCTCTGTTTCTCCGTATCACCCTCCAGTCTATGTTGCTGATGGCTCCCAAGCTGAATGAGAGCAACCTGAACCAGGAGCTGATGCGCCACTTTGCCCGACTGCAGGCCAGAGACGAACAAGGCCCGATCCGGTGCAACACCACCGTCTGCCTGGGCAAGATCGCCTCCTACCTCAACGCGGGGGTAGAGTACACCCACACCACTGTGCAACACTTAAGTCATTTAATGCCCAAAAACCACTTGAACCAAAGTTCAGTGAAGATTCCATTCAAACCCAAGAATTTGTTCATCCCTCTCTTCACAGACTCGACAACGTGTTCTGATTTCTGCATTTTCACGAGCAACTAAAGATCCCTTCCCGGCTTCACGCTCCGCCGGCGTACTGGGCTTCGCTGCCACACACAACTTCTACGGCGTAACAGAGATTGCCGCCCGCATCCTCCCTACCCTCTGCGCCGTTACTGTTGACCCCGATAAGAGCGTCAGAGACCAGGTACACACGACTGATGGAGATTTGTGACATGGTGCTTCTTATGGCTTTTTACGTCCCTACAACCACAGTGTCTATAATATCTTTGATCAACTTGCTGATGTATTTCTGCTCAAGGTGTTCTCTCTTGCCTTTCTCTCTCTGTCAGGCATTCAAAGCCATCAAGAGTTTCCTTTCCAAGCTGGAGACCGTGTCAGAAGACCCCACCAAGCTGGCGGATATAGGTACGTAGCACACTGCGCTGAGCTGCAGAGTCTGCTCTCTACTTTAATGTCTCATTCAGCAAGGAAACCAGTGTGTAACTTGAAACTGTCTCGTCCTGCAGAAAAGGATGTAGCGTCCTGTGCTCAGCCTGCAGGTGCGTCTTCCAGCTGGGCCGGCTGGGCTGTGACTGGCATGTCCACGATAACGTCTAAGCTGATCCGCAACGCTCCGGGGACAGAGGGTAGCGCAGCAGCTGAGGACAGCGAGCCCGCTAATGCCACCAGCCCTACCAGTGCCACAGATGGAGCACCTGTACCTGGTAAGGTTATCACATTTGATTTAGAGCATTTTTAAAAGGAGCATCAAAGTCGATGCAGCAGAACCAGAGATATTGTCTTATTTTTTAATTCTTCTTTGTCAAAACCTTCCTCTTTAAGAAGAAGTCCTTAATATGTTATCGGAAACCATATCTCTTGTTTTGATTTCTTTCGCAGGTTCTGAAGAGAGAACTCCTGAAGCCCCTGTGACTGACCACGCTGCCTCCAGCCATGCCAACCAATCACAGACTCATGAACTAACGGTCAATGATGAGGAGCCAATAGGAGACCGCTGGGATGAAGAGGAGGACTGGGGAAGTTTGGAGGTAAGATTTCACCACTTTTGACTGAAAAACGGATTATGTTTTGCATTATCTGTAATTGTAATTTCTGTCTCCGATAGGCGCCAGAGAAAACTCTCACTGAGCCAGATGACTGGAACACTGACTGGATGGCATCATCCAAAAAGAAAGCCAGTGTCAAAGGAGTATGATCCCTTTAATCTTTATCCATTATACAATACTATCTGTAGTGCTAATACGACTACTTCCAATGCTACCAACACCACTGGAATCAGTATTATAATATAGTTTATTGTGTAGGTTTGACACTGGGCTGAAATAGTATATGTGTGGAAACCAAGACAATATTCAAATTCAATATTTGTTTTTTATGTGGATGTGAAAGAACCAAAGAAAAATCCCACACACTTATATTCACTTTATTAACAGTGTTTCAATGCTCAGACCGTAATCGTGAACAGTTCATAAATCCAAATGTTGCGACAGAGAGCGCTGCAGGAATGAGTACTAAAACCCAGAAGGGCGTTTGCATTTTTGCACCTCCGATTCCCTCGTCTCAAAGTAGATATTAGTTCTTTTTTTTAATGGGTTTTTGGTGAGATGACTGAAATAAGGTCTGAGGTTAACACACGCTAAAGAGTATTTCATGTTTTTCTTATTCAACATGCAACACGTCACTAAATACTAATCTGTCTCTAAAAATGCGGCTGCTAAAAACTGGCTAAATGAGACAACAAAACGTCATCACACCAAACACTAGTCTGCCTTAATAAGCTTAGCGGTGGTGACATGAAGTCACATGACGGTGGTTGCCTAACATTAGTCCTTTGCTTCTTATTGTATTTATGCTTCAAAAATCATAAAAGTGGTATCATCTTTTGTTCTTTCCCCGTCACGGTTTGTGATCTGACACCTGACTGTAAGATTGTATGGTGTCCAAGAACGTTGTTGTCAGCGTTTTCTATGTAGATAAAAAAAAGTTGTTTTAAAATAAATATTACTATAATTAGTCTCCATCTCAAGCGTCAATCTTTCCCCATGTCCAGGCGGGCCGGGCGTCGTCCTCCATGGCGGGGAAGAAGCAGAGCGCTGACTGGAGCAGCTCAGGCTGGGACGCAGACGACAGCTGGTCCAACGAGAAGGAAGGGCCGGGTCAGAGCTCTGCGGGCGAGGAAGGCTGGGGCAACGACTGGGGGGAGGAGGACACGGACACAACCCTGGCCAATGCGACGCTCCCCCTGCCAGAGGGAGTGCGGTTAGCCAGCGAGTACAACTGGGATGGCAGCAGCTCGGCCACCAAGGCGGCCAGTCAGAATGATCTGTTCGCCAGCGTGTCCCAGAGAAACACAGCCGGCACTGCTGCCACCGCGGTGAGGGAGGAGGGAGGCAAACACACAGAGGAGCGAGAGAGAGACAGAATAAAGTGGTGTTGATTGGATCATTCTGATCATTCTGAATGTTGGTGATATCGGATGTATTTATAGAGTTGTCCTCTGAAGAAGATATTAAACAGAAACCATTGGATGACATGGAAGATTCAACCACCTGCTTTAAAGGAATAGTTTGACTTTTTGTAATACACTTTCTTGCTCAGCATTAGCTCGTGTCTGTACAGTGAATATGAAGCTGGAATCTGCAAGCAGTTAGCTTAGCTTACATTCAAGACTGGTAATAAACTGTCCAAAGGTTAAAATAATTCACCTACCAGCACCTCTTTAGGTCACAACTTGACATGTTACATCTCATTTGTCTAATCACTATAACAACCAAAGTGTTAATACAACAAGCTATGGTTTCACCGGGAGTTGCATGCTGAAAGGTTTTAAGGTAATAAGACTGCACTCACTTGATGAGATGTTGTAGGTCAATAAATCTTGATGAAATGAGGACTATCATGACAGTACAAGTATTTCAGTATAGTGACGTGTGTATTTCTCTGCTTGTCAGACTGGGGAAGGCTGGACTGCAGAGGCAACAGGAGATTGGGGAGCTGAAGAGAGCTGGGAGTCAGTGGATGGGAACCAGGGTAAGTCTCTCAGCTGGCCTCCCTCATCAGAAATATGAACCTTTTTTTACTTCTCTGTCCGACGTCTTCTGTATTCACACAAAACTGTAGTTATTCTTGTTAGATGACCATTAACTAATGTACTGTATGCCTGTCTTCATTGTCAACCAGGTATCAGCAAGGCCGAGCTTTCCAAGAAGAAACGTGAGGAGAGGAGGAAAGAGCTGGAGGCGAAACGGGCAGAGCGCAAAGCTGCTAAAGGTCCTCTTAAACTGGGCGCACGCAAGCTGGACTGACAGGGATGCAAAGAAAGATGTGAGGGTTGGGTTGGAGAGGGAGGAACATGGACCACAGTGACTGGACCCGGAGCAGTAGATGGAGGCTTGACATTCCACAAACAAAGGACCAGAAAGAACAGTCAGAAGGAAACATTACTGTTGGTTAGTACAGTAGATGACCATCAGCTCTGGGATTCCCTGTTTTTCTTCATTCAGGAACTGACAGATGGGTGAAGAAGCAACAATCCAGTCCTTTATGAATGCATTGTTGTGGATGGCAGTGCTGAAACAAACAGAGACAGAAACGTGGAAAAGCGGCACAGAGCAGCACTCCCTGCAGCCCGAGGGTTCCTTTTTTTTTTTTTTTTAATACATAACATATAAAGTTGCAGTTGTAAAGTAAATGTATATAAATACTGCATCTTGTCTTAAAATGACAAAGAAATTACCCTTTTTTTTTTTTTTAATTGAGAAATATACAGTATACAACAATATTTCAGAATCAAACATGTATTATTATACTGAATGTTTTTCAGCACGTACACATACACACACACACACACAGTGGATATGAATGTTTTAGTTCAGCCGTCACTTACAGATTTAAGACTTTAAATCGATCCATGCATGCACTTGTGTATTTTTATGGCCTAACAAAAGGTTTCATGGCCCAGAATTACAAATATGTTGTTTACTTTGCACATTCAACACTGCATTTTGCTGTACTGAGCTGGCCTGACGGGGGACACGTTTGACTGGTTTCTGATCTGTTAACGTGTCGCATGCACTGCAGACACATGATGTAAATAAGTAGTTAAATTGATGCTGGTGAACTGGTTTCAAGGGAAAATCAATGTATGTGTTTACATGCCTTTTTCCTGTGTGTCCTGGTAGTGCTGTGGTGGAGGAGTTCATGAAATCCAATGAGTCATTTTTTAAAGCAATGGGTGTGGTCAGGGTGAAGGAGTTCCTCTAAAAGTTCCTTTAACTCTTTTATTTGTGCCTTTATTTAATAGAACAGATCTGCTCTGTAGGATCACTTACAACAACTCAAGTTTAAACTCCCGCGAGCAGATTCTGTGTTTTCATCAAACCTTTCAGTGTAACCCCCATATCTCCTGTCTGTGTTGGATATGGTATTGTTAGGTTTGGTGTTGCACACCATGTAAGGAGCTCTGACTCAACCAGCAGCCGTCACCTTTGGAGCTAATGTCCTGGTGTTCAGGTCAGGTAAGGAACTAAGCTGCGTTTAGTTCAGATTGACTCCAGACTGCAACCTTCCACTGATAATCCAAATCATGTAGCATGTGAGCTGTTCTAAAAATAAAGATAAGTTATATAAATGTATGTTTCTTTTTTAAATTAAAAGACTGTAGACATCCTCCTCCACAGTAAATGTATGAGCCAAGAATGTATTGAGTTGTCTTCAGGAGGACATCCATCTCTGAGATGTCTGCCTCCACCACAAAACAGGTCAAAATGGCTTCAGACCTAAATGTGGACTATTTCTTCATTATAAAATATGGGAATTATAGAAATACTTTTGCTTATTATCCATTCACCTCCATTGTACTGGGCTCTGATTCTGGAGAGAGATCTTGCTGTTTTGTTTTAAATGCTGTAAGCGACACAAATGAACCTTCATTCATTTGTATTGAGGTGCAACGAGAGGTAATAAATAGTCTATGTGGACCGCTGTAGAGTTTAAACTCCATACACAAACATTTTCTTTTCTAACTACTGTAACCGTTGGTACAATAACATGTGTTGTCATTGTTAGTAGCCTAACTATTGCCATATTTGGTTCTTTACTTTAACGATTAGAGAGATTGCGTACAATAAATGAAAGCACATCCATGCGCACAATAGCCTAAAGCCCCCACTGCCAACATTGTGAGACAAGGGGCATTGTAAATATGCAGCAACGCTTAGACATATAGTCTAGTTTATATAAACTAGTTTATATATTTGTATGTACAAACATATGACGTTTCAGAAAAACCTCGGGTGGCATGATGAGGCATTGGTGAGACATAGACATTTCGATCAGTCACCTAATAGAGATGAAATTGTTGAAAGCTCAACGTGAAAACTGTTTTCTGATTTTGGAGACGTTGTGCGTGCGCCTCCGCCAAACGCGTTTGTGGCTTTTGCGCTGTGTAGGCCTGTATGTTTATGCAATGTTGATTCTTAGTGTACGTGTGGAGAAGGACTAGAAAGATCATGGTGGATCTCTCCTTTGCCATACTGTCAAAGTTAGAGCAGCTCAATGACACCATACCATACCGGAATGATATTGATTTACAAACAGATCCGGAAGAGCAGTCAGACAGAAACACAATAGGCTAAAAAAAACTATTTACAAATGCAACGTGTTTGGACGACCTGCTAAACAAACGGGCTGAAAACTTTACAATCACTTATAGTATAGCCCAGATTTAACACATGAAGTAATTTTATCTGCGACCAAACGAATGTTTAGAGAGAAGTGAAAGTAAAAGTAAACTTTGTTCTTCTCATGTATCAGGGTGAGATATAGGAAGTGCGCAAAGCAGATCGAACAGGAACACTTTGCTCAGTTGACCAAAGTACGGATGTTGCTGATGAACAACTGAACACCCTTCGGTCTATCTTAACCGTATATTAAATAGACAAGTTCTTTTTTTTTTTTCTTGGGAAAAAAAAAAAGATGGATGATAAGAGGTATCAATGTCTTCTAGCGATTACACAATTACTCTTTGTGATTACAAATGAGTTCAGGAGTTTTATGGAACACCGACCGGGGCTAACGGAGGTACGCAGTTACATTTAGGCACATTTTAACGGTTAATTTGCAATAACAGATCTCCGTTTTTATATATTATATTAAATCATGTTTTTTTGTGTACTCTTGGGTAGTTTCGAAAAGATATTTTTAATACAAATATTTTGTATAAATGTGTTTTTTAGTTAGTTATTATATTTAGCCTATCTGTATTCATTTTTAAAATGGCCTTTATCTGAGACACACACAAATCTGTGTTTGAATTCTTTAACTCCAGGATATGAATATGCATGATCTGCAGACAGGACTGACACTCAATCGACTGGATTTGGATTCTTTGATTTTGAATGACTTGGATCAGGTAGGCGATTCAGTGTTAAACATAAATAACAATGACACTACTACTAATAACAACAACAATAATAATAATAATATCTCCCTGTTTGATAAGGATTCGTTTACCAGAATGAGAACAATAAACCTACCTTTCTCTATATTATCCAAGACAAAAGAGACACGTTTTAAGATTACACATGGCATACATCCCTATAAAGAATTCTGGAGTGTTTCAATTACAACTGCAGTAAAAACATTGAAACCACAGACCGTCTTCTTGTCACGCAATAGGTTTCAATTGTCTTGGATTTCTGTCTGGCACCTGTAGTTCTATCCCTTACTACTCTTATTTCCAGTGGTGGAATGTACATTTATTTATCAATATTAGTAACTTACTTTGCAGATTTAGATTGTTAATACAAAATATAATAATGGGCATGTTTGAAAAACTGTTTCGTTTTCATGTTAAAAACTAGAGAGAACACACTAGATTTTAAATGCAGAACTTTTACTTGTAACAGAGCATTTTTACACACTTTTATTGCTGCTTTGACTTAGTAAAATATGTTAATACTTCTTCCACCACAGCCATTTTCCAGAAATAATGTCACATTTGATATTATTTTTCAAAATAATAAGGAAGAACTTTGCTTTAAGACAACCAATGATTGAAAGAACATAACATTCCTTGAAATCATGACTAATTTGATTCCAATTATCTTGAATATCAGTTGAAAGAACTCAGGGAACAGTCTGTTGTGCTGGAAGAAGACCTTCGTAGAACGATGAGAGAGATTTCAAAATCTCAGAGAGGCATGTCACGATAGTTGAGGCATGTTCGTAGACTACGCAGACACTTGAACAAACTGCAAGAAGAATTAAGAGCCGCCATCGAAATCCTGGAGGGTAGGTACCGACGCCACATCTTCTCCAGAAGAAACTCCATGCTGGAGAGCCAGGTAAAAACAATTGTATTCTTATTTAATTTTTTTTACAAATTATTGTTTACATAATAATAATATAATTCATATTTTCTGTTCACCATAATATGATTTGTATATATATATCCTTTTTGAGGAGAATTTGAAGAAATACCCCCATATAATAATCTGTGTAATCCTGATATTTGTACAGTGCCTTGCATAAGTATTCACCCCCCTTGGATGTTTCATCCTTTTGTTGCTTTTATACATGAAATCATGGTCAGTATAGTTTGGCTTTTTTGACAAGAATTTGCAAAAAAAAACCTCTTTAATATCAAAGTGAAAACTGATTTTTACAAAATAATGTAAATTAATTTAAAATATATAAGGTAAAGTAAATGATTGCATAAGTATTCACCCCCTTCAGGTCAGTATTTAGTAAATGCACCTTTGACTGCAATCACAGCACTGAGTGTGTGTGTGTGGATATGTCTCACTCAGGCTGGCACATCTGGACACTAAGATTTTTCTCCATTCTTCTTCAAAACAGCTCAAGCTCTGTCAGGTTACTCAGGGATCGGGCGTGAACAGCTCTTCTCAAGTCCAGCCACAAATTCTCGATTGGATTGAGGTCTGGGCTGTGACTTGGCCACTCCAGAACATTCACCTTGTGGTCTTTGAACCATTCAGTGTAGCTTTTGCTGTATGCTTGGGGTCGTTGTCTTGCTGGAGAATAAATCTTCTCTCAAGTCGTAGTTCTCTTGCAGACTGAGTCAGATTATCCTCCAGGATTTGGCGATATTTGTCTGCATTCATGTTCCCCTCTACCTTTACAAGCCTTCCAGGGCCTGCTGCTGAGAAGCATCCCAGAGCATGATGCTACCACCACCATGCTTCACGGTGGAGATGGTGTGTTTGTGGTGATGTGCAGTGGTTGGTGTTCACCAAACATAGCGTCTAGTCTGATGGCCAAAAAGCTCAATTTCTGTCTCATCAGACCAAAGAACCTTCTTCCAATGGACATTGGAGTCTCCCACATGCCTTTGGGCGAATTCTTTCTACAGTGGCTTTCTCTTTGCCACTCTCCCATACAGCTTCGACTGGTGAAGAACCCGGGCAATAGTTGCTGTATGTACAGTCTCTCCCATCTGAGTCACTGAAGCTTTGAACTCCTTCAGAGTGGTCCTAGGTGTCTTGGTGGCATCCCTCATCAGTCCTCTTCTTGCCCGGTCAAACAATTTGTGAGGACGGCCAGCTCGAGGAGATTTAAACAAGTGCCATTCTCCTTCCATTTCTTAATGATGGACTGAACTGAACTCTGTGAAATGTCCAGTGAGTTGGAAATATTTTTGTAGCCATCTCCTAACTTGTACTTCTCAATGATCTTTTCTCTGAGTTGCTTGGAGTGTTATTTTGTCTTCATGTTGCAATTGTAGCAGGAATACTGATGAACCAGAGACTGGACCTCCCAGACACAGGTGTTTTTTATGGGGTCAGATCAGTCTCAATAATCACAAATGCACACAGAAAGACTCACAAATGCACACAGAAAGACTCACAAATGCAAACAGAAAGATTCACAAATGCGCACAGAACAATTCACAAATATATTCGATTTACAAATGCACACAGAAGGATTTACAAATAAATTTGACTCACAAATGCAAGCAGAACGATTCACAAATACATTCCAATGCACACATAAATAAATTACGATTTATATACATGTAAAAAAAATCACAAATATATTTCTGCATTTGGATGTATTTCTGTGTGGATTTTTTCTATTTGTTTGTGGATCGCTACACATTTACAGTATTTGTGGGTTTTTTGAGACTCCCCTGACGTGGCTGGATTCGCAAATTCGTTTTTTTCAACGTTCTAATTATCAACCAATCACATGAGCGCAGCTCCCCCCTCCCCTCCCCACGAGGCTGCTGGCGTTAGAGTTGCGCAATTTGCGGAGGCGACAGGTCAGAAGTCGAGAAAGGGCAAGCTCAAATCGTGGCAAGCTGCCACTGTTTTGGTGTGGATTCCGCGGTAGTTTAGTCTTTATTTGTCGTTATTTGACATTATGTGACAATACATTAAGGTCCTTGAAGGTATGACTGTTGGTTGTTGTAAGAAGTGGCGTAAGGGCTTACGGAGAAATGGCTCCCCTAAGAGTATCCGATGGCGCTCTCTCCTATCCTCACCACTATCTGGTGCAGTCCCCAGGAGACCTCCAGCTCCCCAGATCCCCATAGTTTTTATACTACAATCACTTGACACACATCAACTGCACTCAGGTTATCTCCATTTCACTACTTGTGACACTGCTGGCATGAACTAGCTGGACTTCTGTTGAATTAGGTCAGTCACTTTAAAGGGGGTGAATATTTATGCAAACACATACTTTACACTATATATTTTTAATTAATTGACATTGGTTTGTAAAAATCAGTTTTCACTTTGACATGAAAGAAGCTTTTTTTGCAAATTCTTGACAAAAAAGCCAAATTATACTGACCATGATTTCATGTATAAAAGCAATAAAAGGGGAAAACATCCAAGGAGGGGTGAATACTTATGCAAGGCACTGTATATGGATATTATGTGCCCGATTGCAAAGTGTACTATATTGATAGACCACCTAGGCTTAATTATCTATTAAATGTTTGTAAGAGCAATGGGGAAAGATAGAGAAACTGTTTGAGAAATGAAATGTCGAATCTCAGCCATCACAGTCAACTGAGGGCTACTTTAAGATTAATGCTGTTCTGAACTCTTCCCAATACTGTTTAATGAAGACTCTTATTTGAATAAGAGTCTTCATTAAATTGATGTCAATCACTGTTCAGTGTTCATTCTTTAAGTTTGCACTTTAAAGTTAAAGGAGATTTGATTTAGAACTATCAAATGTAACAATGTTACAAAAAATGTAATTGTGCAGGTTTTTGCTGTATTAAAGCCACACTTGTATTAGACCAGTTATGGACAGTTCTACGAGCCTCCTAATCATCCTCCTTTTATTGATGACATTGCCTCTCTTCTGCTTAGGTGAGAGAAAGATGTCCATTGCGTTCCCAGTCTTGTCCCAGCATCCCATCAGAAGGCCTACTCGACGACTCTGTATTTCCTTTTCTCACTAAGTGGAGGAGCTTGAATAGAAGCATAGCATTTAAGGACTCTAATAAAGACAGACTCAAAAAGATTGACAACAATATTGCATCCCTTGAAATATCCCGCATTAGAATCATGAACAAAGTGGAGCGGACCTGGCACATTGATTTCCACCAGCCTCAGCAGCTAACACCTGGCCCTGGCCACCGAGATCAAGACAACACCACTTTACCGTCATCCCAGGCTGCAGGACAGGACCTTAGATCTGAGCTTCAGCCCAGTACATCTGATTCATCTAGGGCCGGAGAAACAGCACGTAATGCTACCAGTCACCCCTCAGATCAGAGTGTACGACACCAGGTGAGTTTGCTTTCATAATATTTCTACTGTGTGTGATAGTTTACATTACTGTACCATGAGATAAGAAAGAAGTGTTTTCAGGCTTCAGATGTCAGAGTGAAACTGCAGAGTACCAAACTAAAATAATTTAAGAGGGGTCACAAAAGATACATAAACGGTGGCAGGATTACTTTTGGTTTGAAATTATTTTACCCGCTGTTGAGTCTTTTTAAACTGAAATGAAGAATATCGTGAAACAGAACTTGTCTTTTAAATTATTTATTTTTGCAAGAAGAGGCACAGTTATACAGAGTCACAAAGAATCTGCAGAAGTGCCCACTGCAGTGTTCACTAACAAGGACCACGGCAATAACAATATGAGTTTCGAGAGGTTTATTATTTACTGTATGTTAACACAAATATTCCCCCTTTTGCCAAGTTATCTCTGCTGTGAGCTAATTTAGTGTAACAATGGAAGAGATCACGTGGCAATTGTCTGGGCCCATCCATCCATAATTTGTGTAAGCTGCACCAGATGAGGCCAAACACTTTCACTCTGCAGGGGTAGCCAATGTCTGCAATAATTGGGATATTTCTGTTGTTGTGAGCTGAAAAGAGTAACCTGAACAAAAACACTTGCTTAGTTGAAATAGGGTCAGAAGCGTGAGTGTGAGCATACATTTCATACCACAGACAGTTTTAGCGAGCAGTATGGCTTCTAGAAAGTCAGCCACAAGACGATGGTGAGAAATGGGCTTGCCAGATGATTTCAGAAAGCACGTGTTTCCACAGAAAAGAAGTTTGCACTACATCAAAGCTGTAGCAAGAGTCTGTGTAAATTTGAACTGTTTTGTTAGCAGAAAGCTTAGAGCCACAAGTTCTGCAGCTTGAACAGAGAAGTGTGATGGCAACTTATCGCTGCACAGAATGTCATATGATGAGACTACAGCAAAACCCAACCAACCCTTTTCCCGTGTCCAGCGAGCGGGATGCCAAACCGTCCACAAACAGTTCTAAATCAGCATTTGGCAGAGGGTGTCTGTGAGGTCAGGTCTCGGTGTACAGACCTGTTCAGGAGAAACAACACAGTTATGCAGCTCTCCATCTGCTGGAGTACGAAATAGAGTATCAGGATTAAGGGTAGTACATCGTTTCACAGTAATTTTAGGCAAATCTAATGGATTAATCTAATTTAATGCGTAAAACAGCACAAGGAACCATGTCACAATGTCACAGCACGACTGGTAAGACAGGTGAAAAGAAAAGCACTCCATATCTCTTAAGAAGACTTCTTCCTCTTTTAACATTGATGGGCCCAAATTGGTCAACTCCAACATTTGTAAGCGGAGCTTTATCAGGCAACACTCTCTCCTCCTGCAAGTCTGCCATCTTCTGTTCACCAAGCTTTCCTCTGTTGTGTCTACAAACAACACAGTCAGATATGACTTTCCTGGCAGCAGAGTTTGCATTTATGATCCAGTACTTTTGCCGTGACCTTGACAGCATGTGATTTCTTCCTGAATGTCCCAGCTGATGATGGATATGGCGCAAAATCAGCGTGGATACATGCAGGTCTTTGGAGAAAATGACTGGATGTTTGGATTTTTTTCAAAAAATCATGCGATTAATCGCGATTAAAAATTTGAAACGTTGCCCAGCACTAATAAATATACAGTAGAGTAATGTCTACCTGAGGAGAGAATACAGTCACTCTTCCTCCGTGTGTGTTGTTATCTGAGCTTCTCCTGTTTTGTTAACAAGCTGGGCCGGCTGCGCATGCTTTTAGTGTATGTGAGTGTGCCCTTCTGGTTAGATCATGGCCGCCAGTCTGCACTGCTTTCATACAGCTACAGCTGATAATACCGTCCGGACCGACAGCGTTGTAGCAGAAGTGTATCACCAACCCTCTGGTATCCCCTTAGGTAAACACTGTTAACTCTGTCAGTACTTCGCCTTAGTTTGTACTGTTAGCACTGTTAACGTCGAGCCGGTGGCTCGAAGCTAACATGTTGAGAGCGGCTGAGAGGCAATCAAATTGCTCCAATACACATTTAAGGAAAATTATCATACAAACAAAACAAAAATTTGAGTGTTACTCACCAAAACACATTGTTTGTGTCCTCCAGGTCTAAAATCTGTGTTAAATATTTTCTGCAAGAAATATTCTTCTTGCAGTCTTCAGAGGAAGACTGCAAGCTATCTAGCTTGCAGTCTTCCTCTTGGCTGCCTTTGATGTATATTACTATGCTTAATGTAGATCAGTGTGATATTGTGAAATCATGGGACAGAACAAATATTACATGCTCGCATGCCCCAGCCATGTGTGCTGCTCCATTCACTGCTTGGTGACATAAAAAAAGTGCTGCAAATACAATACATAAAACCAAATAGAGAAACATTGCAAGTCATACACAACATTTCTGTATTTGCTCGTGTGTTCTATATTTGTCGCTCATTTCTTTATGCCGTGTATGTATTGTCAAATTTGCAAATGTGTTTCCTAATTTGTGTTTTATTTATTTGCAGAATTTTTTGCAATTGCTGCCATATTTGTTGTCAAATTGGTTACAATGCTTTCTTCTTTTGCTTGTTTTCTTAAGCTGCATTGTATTGAACTCTCATTAACAATAAAATGCAGAAAGAGATACATAAGCTATCTAAGCATTGAACATCAATTTATGATGTTACAATGCACAGAGTCAAAAAACACACTATGTCAAAATTAAATAAAACAATATAAAAACAAGTGTTATTGCAAGAATAAGGCTGATTCTTTCTTCAATTTCTTTTTTAAAAGATTTACATGGGAATCGGCCATTCTGGAACCTCTGCACAACAGGACAATGAATCCCACAGTACCAGAGTGAGGGAGGAAATGCGTAAGAAGGCGCCTACCACAGCAGTGAAGACTGTCTCAGCCGAATCCAGTGGCAGCCCATCTGTCTCTCTGGCCAGCATCAGCACAGCTATATTTAAGACAATGGCTGCCGGCTGTGCTGCAATTTTTATTTTCCTTTAATTTTAATGATTTTGAACAGAATAATCTCACCAATTTGATAAAACACAAATCAGAATAAAGCTACGATAAATTCTCCTTTTAACAGCCGGTTTGCAAATAACGGCAAAACAAATTAAGTACGGTTGCTAATAAAGGTTGGGGGGAAAAACTTGCTGGGGGTGTAGGAAATACCTTTAGCCTACTATGACAGTTTATACAGTAAATTAAGTATGATGTACCTTTCCGCAGTATTAATTCCATCAATAGAACAGTGTCATGTTATAACGTAACGTTACCAGACACGAAGCGGGCTCTGCACAGACTCTTTAGGACCACCTGGACCCCAATCTGATCTTTTAATGGCCTCGACCCAAAGCCTGATCCCTTCAGAATATTGAACATTTTCCATCTATCTTTTTTACTGGTGCAGTTTACTGCACAACAACTCAGTGTCATCTCAGCTTTGGAGTGCTGCTTTCAGCCTAGCTGCGCTTGTCTCTGTCACAACGTTGGACAGAAACCCATCGACGGGATAAATTAACTATGGACGCACAAAACATAATTCCTATAGATTATTAGTTCAGCAAGGAAAATCATGTGATGTCTGTGAGTGAGTGAGCACCTCTGCGTCTGTCCACGGATAATCTTGTTTTCTGTTGCAGCAAACTGCATAGTATTCGGGGTGCTCAGGTCCTTGAGTCTGCATGCTCAAGGACCTCTTGTGGTTGCAGAGATTCAAACTTTCTCTGAACCCCTGTTATTGGCTGTTTTATACTGCCACTGACTGCTGGCTGACTCCTCACTCACCAATCCTAACCAGCTCCCTGCCAGTAGGGGATGCAAGTGATAAGACAGCTGAGTGCATCGTCTACCCCCAGCGGCTACGCTGCGCCCAGAGACACAGAGGGGGGAAAAACACTTTGCACACTTTTATTTTTTTGGACGCTGTGTTTGGCTATCAGCTAACGGAATTACCAATCCATGTTGAGAACATCGCTGCCACTCATTTTTTTTAACCTTCAACTAGCCTCATTTTTTCCTCTTCAGTTGTTGGATTCTGTATTTAGTACCAGCCAGATTAAAGCTGAACAAATATATAAAAAATGTAAAGCCTTATATTCAGTCAAATTCTAGCACTTTGTCATCCATTAAGGAAATTAAAGTCCAGGTAACGATAAATTAATGGTTTAACGTTACACTGAATACAACTTTACAATCTGCGCTTGTCAGTGGCAAAAATAAGTACTTTTAAAACGTAAATTGAGGGTGAGGAGTTGTCGCCATTAGTCACTTTGACACAAAAACATGGGAAAATAAGGTTTAATGATACCAGTTTACCCGTTAAGTGCACTGATGCTGATATTCTGATGAAAGAATGACAATCATGTATATAGCTTGCTTTACATTTGTGCATACATTTATGAAAGTGAATAGAATGTTATTGATTCAAAATGATGTTTGCTGTAGGCCTACAAAAAAATTAAATTAAATATTTTGAATATTCTGGGCAAGTCGGAAAAAGGACAACAAGGTCAATATGTTTTTGTAAGGATTGCCAAATATTACACAAAATATTGAGAAACATAAGACCAATCTCAGGTGCATTTGCTGTTAATGGTTCACTGACATTAACATATCTGGAGCCAGTGTGTAAAGTGTGTGTAAAATGTATACCACAGTAGTCAAAACATGATCAAAGAGCAATACTTATTGGATTCAGGCAAGGTGGCAAAGAAATAAATCTCTATTTTGAGGAGAGGAAAGAATACAGTGCAGGAACTAGCACAAATGTGATCTAGAGTAGCAAGACAAATTTTAAACTGCCAGGAAATGACTAGGAAAGTAACAAATTGACTATTAAAGCAAATCTTTATTTTTCCATGACTTGCCTAAGTGCATTCACTTAATTGCTTTGTTTTTTACATTCACACATTCAATGATTTATTTTAATCATTTAACTCATCAGTGTAACTAAACAGTTAAACATCTTTTTTTACCAATACGAATGTGATTTTTTTGTGATTTCTTTGTTTTTTTAGATGTAATCATGTAATCAGTCATTTGATCTTTTATATTCTGTGTGCATTTCTTTGTGACTATTCAAATTTTGACTTGATATCCTGTATTTACTGCTTTTAACTTTTTCATTGGTTAAATAAAATTCATATGAAACACAGTCTATTGCTATGTTTTCCCAATGCAAGTGGGTTGGAAGTCACACTGTAATGAGCTAGAAAAAACAAATGGTTCTGTAAAGTCGCTTAAATTAGCATCAGGGTTTTGGGATGGACAGGAGACAGGTGTAATATAAAGATGTTTAAATAAAAACAAAGATTTCAGAGTATTCAGGGATAAAAGGAGGTGGCTTGTCTCTACAACACTATACTACTAATATGCGGCTTCTAACAAAATGAGTAGAGATTCAAATGAGCAAAAGTGACTTAGGGAAATAAGTGAACAGTGAAAGATGAAATGCATTTAAAACTGACAGGGACCCCATGGTTTTCAAGAACCATGACCCTGTTTGAGGGGACACTAATGACATCATCAAGAATCACACAAATTATTCTTTATTCAAAACACTTACACACAATTAAATGTCAGAGATGTCATATGAAAACTGCAGGAGTGTTAGTTTGGTCTCCTCTCAGCCCAGGATCACATTTATCAAGGTGCTTTAACACTAAACAGAAAACTGTAGTGCATTACAGAGCTTTTCTTTTAGTACAGCCAAAATATCATTATATTATCTGATTTTTGATTATGTAAAATATTCTTCTTGTCAATAGGTTCAAGTCAAGTAAGTAATATTATTTCTTCATAAGCAAACACCGCAAACAATTTTTGTTTTTATAAATAGAAAGGACCCCCACAAACCTTTCACGTCCTTTACAATCCAAAAAATATCAACATTCATCTTCAAAATCTTCAGTTTGAATTGAAACATTTAAACATATTTCATCTTGGCAGCCTAATTAGGTTAAATATTGTTTGTTGTGCTCATGTTTGCCGTCTGTAGAAATGTTAAAAGGTCTGAAAAATACAGGAACCAACCAGCTTTGTACTGTTAATCAAACTAAAGAGGACATGCGGGACACATGCAAGTAAAGTAGGCAAGATAGTGAACGTTTTCTTTGAGTGATCTTAATAAGTACAAGTTAGGCTTTGCCGGTGATCCGTTCATCAAGTCCCCGAACAGCCGACGCGGGACTTCAATCACTCTGTGTTGTTGTTTTCTTTTCTGCCGCCGCTCAACATATACACGAAACCCAGAACCACCGCTGCAACCCCACCGGCCACCAGGAGAGTTTCTCCGGCCTTACGCACCTGCAGAGGGAAACAGACACCTTTTAGTTATTCACAACTCTGGGAAATGCATCACTCGCATACTAGGACATTTTTCAGTACCACTGAAATTCCATTTTCTATTATAATATAATGGACAGCACCAATGTAGATTATGCTGTGAGGATTTATTTCAGGTCTCTATAGTAACTGACATAACTTTTACCTTGCCTGCTTCCAAAAAAGTTATGAATTGCTTATTCATATAAATCAATTTATGTCTTTATAGCCCATGTACAAACATTTGATTCCTTTAATGCATTTATGTTTTTTGTCCAACACAATGTTCACCACCCCACACGGGTCCACTGACCTGACGGGACTCCGCCTTTCCGTAGCGCAGCTCGTTTGCAAAGTGCTCACAGTTACCCCTGAAGACGCAGTAGGGCAGCTCATCGCCCACCATCGCACAGGCCTGTCTCACAATGACGTGAGCCAGGCGGGGCTGGTACTGCTTGTCCAGGCTGTTGTTGATTTTCCAGTGGTTTCTTCCCACCACGTCCCACAGCTCCTCTTTCTTCACAATGGCCTTCTCAGCTATTACAGACATCATACTGTTGGCGCCCGCCCCCAGGACCTCAGCTATTTATGGAAAAGAGTGACAGAAAAAGGGGAGACGCAGACATTACTTATGTGGGGTGATGCACTAAACATGGTTTGTGTTTTTTAAGTTTTGAGCTTAAACTCACAGGGTGGTGCCAAGTGGACAATGAAGCCATCGCCAACATACACAGCCCAGTGCTGATAGGAGCCCCGGAAGATCTCAATCAAGTCCCCGACCTCTGGTTTCTCATCATACTTGGATTACAACAAAAAAATGTTTGACTTTGCAACAGACTGTTTGGTAACAGCTGCACTACATTTGACCTGACTGGACTCTCTGTGGGTTAAACGAAGATAAGATGAGACTGGTATTGAGCTAAATAAAACATTTTTTGACTTGACTTGAAAACGTTTAAATTCAATAAATTCAATGAAATGCTACATACAGTAGTACACACATGCTATACAAGTGGCATAATGACATGTAATTGCTATAATAGAACACAAAAACAGCAAAACAAAAAAACTCTATAGTCCCAATTTTCTATAATCTGATTAAGAGATCATTTCCTAACCAGTGTCGGGGCCATGTCAGTGTTTCTTTTGTCTGGTTTGGTCCGGCTTGACTTTCAGCACCTGCAGGAGCAAATCACAGACCACATATTAGCACACAACATAAGATATGGAGAAGAGTAAAAGATACAGAAAGGTTTAAAAAAGAAAAGTAGTTCACTATCCCTTTGATACTTTTGATACAGTTTTACTTGTTTGCTCGTGATTCATGTTAGCTCAAAGGTGTAACACAGCATTTTATGAATATAATTACATGTAATGCTGTACTTATATTATTATAATATAATGTTAATGTGCCATTTAGTATTGTGTGATCGCTCATTGTAACTATAATAACAATCAGGCCTACTGTCCTCACATGTGGATTATCAAGTACCCAGATGATGTGTGACATGTCATAACAGCTCATCTGTAAATACTAAATCTATATACACTCAGTTGCCAGTTTATTAGGTACACCTAAACCAATGCAGTCTCATACAAAAGTCCTGTAATATATCCCACCTTCATGAACGTTATAATAGTATAGTATAATTTTAGAGAGGTGCTTATTCAACTTTCACTTTTCATTTTGGAGGCTGTAGTTTGTGGTGCTGTTGACAGTTTCTGTTATTTAGTTTACCCTCATTGATATAAATGCGGTGGACAAAATAATAGATACAACTGTAAAACGCCATTCAAGTCAACAGCACCACAAACTACAGCCTCCAGAATAATCAGAAAGTATATTATGTTATGATAACCTTAACTTAGATATTTTATGTGCGTGCGCTTAAATGAAGATATTCTTGATCATTTAAACAACATCCTGCTATAATGTAAACAATGTGTGTCATTCGGTTCAGATTTTAACTTTCAGCAATCTGTTTCAACAAGCGACGAAACATGAAGGTAACCGAAAGCTAGTGGTTAGCACGTCTGTGTTAACGTCACCCAAAGGCCTTTAAAAGCCGCTGGTTTGAAGCCATAACGTCACATTATCAGTTACAAGACACTGTAGCATCACCAAAACACCGCCATTCTCTGACATTATACGGTTCACTTTGTTTAAATGTGTCAACGGTCCATCCACCTACCGTTGAAGATGATGTCCACCGCAAAGAAACGACGCCAAAACTCAGATTTGCGCGACCAGCTGATTGTTGTTGTGTTTATCCGGAGCACGTGACCTTCAGAATAAAAGCCTCACCCCAAACGTCAGAAATTACGCCGATGCTTCAGTAACAACACGTTAGTAACTAAATAATTGTAATAATAATAAAGGTAATAGTAGTTGTTTAAATAATAATAATAATTAGTTAGTAGTGATAGCTTGTGTTTAAACTGTTTAAGAACGGTGTTAATTGTATGGCATTCCGCTGACAGGTGTGTTCATTATTTTGTCCACCCTATTTATATCTTTGAAGGGTAAATAGCAGACATACCTGTATGATGGAATGCAATTCAACATGTATGGTCCAAAATGACCATACATTTGAATCAACGCCCCTTTATATGCTTCAACGTTTTCATGAAATGGAAACTGTAAATGTGAGAGCAAGCACATATATAAATATAATACGAGGAAGTGCAATTTAAAAGCTATATATTGCAATTCAAGTTTTGGGATTTTTTACAGTTTACAGAGGACACCGAATTATAAATAGTCAAATTATAATATATCTGTATTTATCTATTATTTATTATCTTATTATTATAATAATAAACCTGTTTCTGATATCTAATTATTTTAAACCTTTGGGGGATCGATCAAGTTCTTCTTATTTCAGCTCGTATCCTAGTTTAGTAGTTGACACGGTGAGGAGACAGACAACATTGACACCAGCTAAATAAAAAAAACGATTCCACTCAGTACCACCAGGTGTCGCCCGTGACGTAAGCTGTCAGTGTCGGCTTTTCCTTTTTCTACCAACGAAGAAGTTGCAACATCCGGCCTGTGGCGCCCTTTCGGTGTATTTCTGTCCTGAAATTGGACAGAGAAATCAACACAAAAGCTGTCACAATTGCTCCCGTCGAAGCCCTACAGCCCCGGGGAGGATTATTTTATGTAAATATTAAATGTTAAAAGACCAAACGATGTCCGTGGTGGTGGACGGGAGTCCGCTGAAGGCGATGCAGAGCTCACACAGTCACACAGCGCAGAGCGCCCTGAGGTGAGTGGGAACGATCACTGTGACAGAGGAAGCGGCAGGTCTGACAGAACAAGTACATAAACTCTAAAGTCACTCTCAAGTAAACTGTGCAAAGATTAGTGGGTTAGACCTTTATATGTCCCTATAGTATTCTTTCGAGACTATTTATTTTGTAAATTACAGAATTAAGAAAAGACGTCAGGGCTAACGTTACATGGAGCACTTATCAGATTAGATTATTCATGTGCTCTATTAAAGGTTTAAAAGAAAAGAGACACACGTGACAAGTTGTTAGACCCCAAAATGTTGTTTTGTTGTTGTTTGTCCTTTAAAAATGATATCAGTTGGAGCAAAGCTAGTATTTGTAGAGCAAATGTTTTGTGTTTTTATTTTATACAAGATTTGATTGGAATATATTTTACATCTGCAATGTAAATAAGGACTATTTCCATTAACAATAACAGTTTTTATAGAGTGGTAAGTCTAATTGTATACAAAGATTTATCAATGAGTTGATAAACAGAAAATTAATCAACTTTTTTTGAAGATTTATGAATTGTTTTTAAAAAGTCCGAAATTGTCAACATCAAGTTGCAGCTTATTAATTATGGGATTTTCTGTGTTTCTTTGTCTTATGTAATAGTAAAGTAAACACGTCAACATCTTAAAACACATTTGCTTGCAATAAGTGATTAATCGATACATTGAGAACAATTATTTTTAGTTGCTTCCCTTTTCTGTTGATAATTCTTTTCCATTAATTGGTCGTTTAGTGTTTCAGATATCAGAAAATAGTGGAAACAATCGATTAATAGACTATCATTTTAGAACGATATATTTTAGGCTTAATCGATAATGAATATGATTAATTGCAACCCTGAAAGATATCTTTTTCCGTCTGGTTAGTAGTGATGTATGAATAGATCTTTATGTGAAGTCTGAATGAACCTTCCCTACTCTCACACACATTCCTCATCATGTCATCATGTTCACTCTTCTCCTCCAGCACCCAGGAACTCTCTCAGGAGATCAAGTCCTTCATCAGTGGCGTCGACACCGTTCAGGGCCGGAAGCTCAGTGTCCGGGAACACGCCCGCTGTGCTGTGCGCCTGTTGCGCTCGGTCCCGGCCTGTCGAGGAGCGGTGCTGGAGCACCTGAGGGGCGTGTATGATGAGCATGTCTCCGCCTTCCTGCACAACCTGGAGACGGAGAGCGATGCCAGCTCCGGGGTCAGCTCCAACCTGGAGGACATCATACAGGTGTGATGACAGAGTCTATAAAGATTAGAGCATTACATTGGTTTCATGGGCCCACAAGAGGAACAGATCCAGACCCTGTCCAATCTCCCTAGCCTAGATGTTTTCCTGCATTCATAGAAAATACAATATATTTTCTGTTATTTCTGTTTGTCTGTAGGAGGTCCATGGTGTCCTGTCAGAGTTCATCTGTCTCAACCCCCGAGCCTGGGCCCCTCTGGTGTCCACCTGGGCTGTGGACTTGTTGGGCCAGCTGAGCAGCAAGCACGCCGGCCGCAGGGTGGCCCCCCACTCGTCCAGTCTCAACGAGCTGCTCCAGCTCTGGATGTCCTGCGCTGCCACCCGGTCCCTCATGGAGGCCTACTCCCAGTGTTTGGCCGCCATGCTGGCTTGGTGCCCTGATGCGTGTGTGGATGCGCTGTTGGACACCTCAGTTCAGCACTCCCCGCATTTTGATTGGGTGGTGGCTCACATCGGCTCCGCCTTCCCGGGTACGATCATCAGCCGAGTCTTGGCGTGTGGACTCAAGGACTTCTGCTCTCATGGCGCTAAGGATCAAGGGCTGATGGTGATGGTCGGGGACAAAGGCAGCAGAGTGCCAAAGATTGGCTCGGTGGTGGGCATCCTTGGACACCTTGCAGTGCACCACTCGGACAGCATCAGGAAGGAGCTGCTCAGGATGTTTCAGGAAAGCCTGATTCCGTCAAGTCCACTATCTCCCACTTCATCCTCAACGTCCTGGGAGAGTTCTCCTCAACTCCGTCGCGCTGCAGTACCATTTCTGCTGCAGCTGTCTGCGATGTCCCCCAACCTCTTTGGTGCAGTGTCTGCAGAGCTGGTAGAGCTGCTACGCCCTCCTGTTCTGCTCCAGCTGCAGGTCTTGCTGCACGGCCTCCCCAGAGAGGAACTGGATAACATGCTGGGGCTGGCTGTCCACCTTATAAGCCAGAGCCCATCAGGAGGGTCCCGGGTCCTCCGTTTTCTGGCAGACACGGCGACCCCGGCCTCGGTCATCATCTCCGGGCCTACACCCTCCCCGCATGAAGGTGTCAGAGAAGGCTGCGATCGGCTCCTCCAGATGCTGCTTCTGCATCTCCACAAACTGGTCTTCAACCGCTCAGATGGAGCCGAAGTCAACCCCCATCACCCTGCTTCCTCTCAACCCAAGCGGGTCATCCCCTTCTTGGAGGAGCTGCAGTCTCACGTAAGTGAGCTCTGCGCAGAGACGCTGCGACTGGAAAGGAAGCGTCACCTCTGGCTGCACCAGTTGCTGTGTCTGCTGTCGGTGTATGGGGGTCCCAGCGTGGCCACTGAGGCTTTCTGCCAGCTACTCACCCAGGCCCACAACCCAGAGGAGCTGGCTCTGGCCTGGCAGCTGCACACCACACTCTCCTCTTGCATGGCGGGACTCATTCCTGCCGCTATAACTCGGTGTGTAGCCCAAATCCATACACACACTCTGGGGCCCCGGCAGCTGAGGCAGCTGTTGCTTAACCTGGCTGCAGCCATCCAGAGTCAGGATGAGGAGAGAAGAGGAGCAGCGGGTGTTCAGTCCTCCATGGCCATCCAGGTGGGCTCAGCGGTCTCGGGACACCTCCACGATTTTGGCCCTCTCCTTCTCCACGGTGACTCAGCTGTATCTCACGCTACGGTGCGCCTCCTGTCCTGTAGCCCACTCCCACGCGCCTCCTCCCCAGCACACCTGCTCCTGCTCTCACGCGCTGCCGTCACTCATTTCTTTATGGCGCTGCGGAGAAGAGTGGAAGGAGGGAAGGTGGGGAGAGATGGGGGACAGGCAGGCGAGGCGGTGAATTGTTCGGTCCTGCTCCTGTCCCGTTTGGCAGCGTATTCTCCACTCACTCTCAAAGCGGTACTTCAGCAGCTGGTCGAGGGCGCCCTACATAGAGGCAACGCTGGGTTGTTTGGAGGGCAGATCGCAGACATGTCTGGCGCCCCTTTGCCTGCCCCATCTCTGTCTCCTGACATCGGAGCCTCTTTGCTGGACATCAACTGTCGGTTCGGTACCATCGTCAACTTCTCCGGCAGCGTGTGGTCTGTGTTTCATGCCGGGGTGATTGGCAAGGGGCTGAAGGTCCGCACTGACACACAGCTGCCTGACCCATCAGGCGTCATGCAGGTGGGTTGCACAATTTGTGAACGATAGTTTAGCACGGCAGGCAAAATGTGAATGACATAAGATAACAGTGGAGCAGTCGATGCTGTATACAAATTAGGGAACTGTTTTTCCTCTATGAATTAGGTCTGGAATGCACATTTCAGCTGTCTTTTCTTTCACTTTGAAGTTGAAACTACATGTTCACGTAAACATTTGACAGGACATTTTTTTTTTTTTTTTTTTAAATGTATTTGGTGGAGGTAGGTCTATGTGGGTGGCCCACCCAAGTAAATTCTGAATATTACACACACTGCAAATATATAGACTTGTATCCTGCATGTGACTATTACCTCAACTATACCTGTAAATGATTAAAGACACTATGATTAGGTGCATTTTCTGCTGCAGCAGAAAAGACTTTAAATGTCTGTTTCTTCCTTCTGTAGAATGTCCAGACTCTGCTGACTGTCGTAGTCCAGTCTTGCAGCTCTTCTGGTCTCAACGGCTCTATCAACAGCTCACGACCACCGTCTGACCCAGACGAGCCGCTGCCCATCAATGCCGAGGCAGCCAAGGTCATTGCAGTTACAATGGTGGAAAACGTCTGTCCAGATGTGGCCAACGGTGAGCTGTCCTGGCCCCCAGAGGAGCACGCCCACACCACGGTGGAGCGAGACATCCACATCCGACGCTGCTTTGAGGCCCACCCGGTGCTCTTCCCTCTGCTCCAGGTGGTGGCAGCCGGACGCCCGGCTCTCTGCTACTGCTCAGCGGTGCTCAGAGGCCTCCTGGCCACTCTGCTGGCCCACTGGGAGGCGGCCCGCGAGACGTTGTCCACAGACTACCCGTGGCACCTCCAGGCCTCCTGCCTCCTGGTGTCCTGCATGGGAGAGGGTCAGCTCCTGCCTCCTGTCCTGGCCAACGTCCACGAAGCCTTCCCCCACCTCACCCCCTTCGAGGTGAGGCTGCTGCTCCTGGCTGTGTGGGAGTACGTGCGAGGCAATGGGCCCATGCCCCAGAAGTTTGTCTTTAGCTCAGAGAAGGGGCTGTTCTGCAGGGACTTCTCTCGGGACGGTGACGTGGCAAGATACGTGGCACCGATTCACAGTGTCCTGCATAAAAACATTGACAGATTGGGACATCTGTGCTGGCGGTTCCAGCTCTAAAGGGTTGTGGAGAGAAGACTGTGTGGAGGAGGTAACAAGAAATAAATAGACTGAATGCTGTGTTGCATCGCTCCAAGAGTGAGCCGCAAAGTTGCTTTCACTGTACTTCAGTTTCATACAAGTTTAGGTGTGTGTGTGTTTGTGTCTGTATGCGTGTGAGCGTGTGCGTGTACCTTTTTGTACCATATTTTTAGACTTGATGCGTTTCTAACTAGTTGTTCCTGGGACAAGACAAATGGCAGACGTGTATATTATGTTGATAGAGAATTTGCTCCACACAAAACACAGCCGTAAAGTGTGACTTTGGTTGGAAAATACAATTTAACTCAGCTAATTTACTTTTAAGTTGTTTTGTATAATTTTCAGGTTGTATATGTTCTAAAATTGTGGCGACAGACATGCCTTCTATCTGTTGTTATATGTCCCAAAACTGTTGTTTAAACCACTTTACAAAATAAATAATTTGGTCCAAGAATGTGTCTTGAATTGAGCATCATTGTTAATGCTGAAGAGTTTTTATCACAGGACTCTCCTGGTGATTAAAGATCACCACACAGTTGTATCATCATGTTCTTTCCATCGTGTAAATCCTCTAAGCCAGTTGTTTCCAACCTTTTTTTCTTTGTGACCGCTTTAATAAAATCAAAGTGCAAGATAGTATTTTTTTCTTCTTAGACTATTTAATTTCAATAGTTTTTGGAGTTAAAGATATACTATATTTCACAAGAAAATAAACATTAGAAAACTCTTTTTTTCTTTAAAAAAAATGGAAACACCTACACTACAATGTAATCCATTAGCCCTGCCCTTGTTATTACTTAATAAAGACAAAATAACTCAAGTATTTTTCAACACGACAAACTGCAGCCTTGCAAATTACCATAGAGTTGATTCAACGATGTCTACTTGTAACTGTATACCCAAAGTAGTAGAGTATATTTTGGTAAACTAAAGGATGAAATCATAAAAGTAAAGTACATTTTGTATAATAAAATGAATAATGGTGTCATCATTATATGTACCTTGGGGGGGGGTCAAAAGTTTGGGAATCACTGCTTTATGTATTTAATATAAATCACAACCATATAAAGATACACAAAGTGAGGAGTGATTTCAGGACCGTTGAGGTGGATTGCATTAGCCTGTACACGTGTTTCCTCCACTGATACGTTGCATTGGTTGGTTTCATCCTGGATAAATGTGCACTTCGTTGACTGGAGCTCAGGAATGACGTGTCCGCTCCTGAGAAGGTGACGTAGTTAAGCCACGGCCCCTATCTTATCTTGAACCACTGACCCAATTTACATTTTATCATCAACCAGATAAAAAAAAAATACAACCTTGATTAAGTACAATCAAAACTCGATAGGATATTTGTTATAATCGAATTCACTTTATGTATATTAGTTTAGCGAAAACAAAGTAAATATCTCAGTTACTTTTTGACGATCTTTGTTGCGGACTCAAATGGGTGGAGTCTAACGGAAGCATAATCAAGATGGCCACCTTCGTTGAAAGGTAAGACAAAGCAGGACCGCCGTTACATCGTGAATTTATCATTTGTTTAATATATTATCAGCGCGCCGGAGGCCAGAGATTATCGCTGTGGGTACACACTTAGTAGACGTGTGAGCAAACGTTTGTGTCAAAGTTTAACGGCCGCCAGGGGAAATTGTAACCGTTACTGGAAAAGTCTCGATCCTTCCAATTGAATTAACGCTAAAGCTAGCGGGTTGACAGTCCGCCTGTGCCGCTCTTAGCAAGGTTAGCACGATATCCAGATCCTAATTAACGACAAAGCCGCTGTCAGACAACCAGGCGTTAGTCCGTCTGTAAAAAACTGATGCAATATTGTGGTGAAATTATTAATTTGGTGTCTTTTTCCAGAAATCCGATTGCATGCTAGCTACGTTTAGCCCACATTAGCTGATACGTTAGCTAACACTTGTCTTCTGGCATCATTTCAAGCACAGCACATAAGTCTTTCGGCCGGAAATACGTTTCTACATCAAGGCCCTGGGGTCTAACGCGAAAAACTGGATTTTGGATACTGTTTAAAATGCTAATATGTGCATAAATGTATAGCTGCAGCATGACGAGGAAACGGGAAATGGGTTAGTTCGCTGCCTGTGACAGTTTCAGTTGAGGACACATTTGACCAGCACAGAGAGATCAAAGTCCGTTTGTGTGTGTCTGTAGAACCGTAACCCCTGTATACATACAGATGTTCGGGTAGGGTCCTCTTAGGTGTTTACTTGGGCAATGTTCAACCAAATGAATTGGAGAGTAGACCATCTAAACTTCAGGTCGTCCCTTTGGTTTTCTCTGCAGGATGGCGCCTGTCTTGGTGCTCTGGCTGGCTATGTCCCTCAGCGGGACATGGGCTGTGGACAAGGGCAACTTCAAGACCTGCGACCAGAGTGCCTTCTGCAAGTGAGTGCAAAAATAATCCATTTACTAACCTGAAGTTGGGGTTTCAGGAAAAGCACACAGTTACTGATTCATCACCGGTGGTCACTCTTGTTATGACTTTTTTTTTTTTTTTAAAGGCGTCAGCGAGCGTTGAAGCCTGGTGAGTCTCCCTATCGAGCCCTGTTGGAGACCATGGAGCTGACCAACACCAGGCTCACGCTGCAGCTCATCAATGACAACAACAAGGTAAATCACACAGAAGCAATTCACATTGGGGACATGATGGCTGCCATAAAGATAAGGCACTAAGGGCTCCACGTCAAGTCTTGTTTGAGCCTTGATTTGAATTTTAAACTGTTTACTAAAATGATGAATATAGCCATATGTGAAGCACTTTCCAGGATCGTAAAATGTTCATATTATTGTGAAAACATAATTTAGCAGTTTCCCATATTAAAACTAAATGCCTAATATGGCAAACTGAGTGGAATGAGATAATAATGAAAGTCCTCTTTTGCTTCTGCATTTGTCTCTCAGGTGCATCTGCTGCTTGAGCTTTACCGTCTCCAGGGAAACATAACGAGGGTGAAGATTAACGAGCTGAAGCCGCTGAGGCCTCGCTACGAGGTCCCAGACGTGCTCATCAGGGAGCCGCTTACTGAGCCGTAAGTCTCCCAGGGGTGTTCCTGACTGTGTGGGGTGGCTGGAGGTTTGGATATGACGGAATCAAGCTGAAAAAGCTAAAAAAAAATCTGCGTGCTGTCTTGCTATTTTCAGTTTTATTAATTTAGCCCCAAATCACAAATTTGTCTTGCGCGTTCTATTTGGATCAAAAACAGGCAAAAAAAATATATTACAAACATTTTTTCACTCATGACATTTTGACATGTCGCAGAAGTATAAAGAATAACATTATTGATGGCTGTATTCCAGTTGGCTGCTTCAGTTTCAGGGTCCTGGTATTGTACATACACTTGAATAGAACAGAGCCTTCGTTAATGGTATTATTAATACCTGTGCCCATAGGCATGTCTAAATTAAGTAACACCTAATGAATAATTGCATATCAAGAATATTTTATTTGACTGTAATTATTTCAAGGAAATGAAACGGTGTGTTCCACTGGAGGTTGAAGCTTTTACCCACGGTGTATAACTCGATTGACTTTCTTCCGGTGAAACGAGTCGAGATGAGAAACAAGCTTTTCAGATAATTGCTTTTTTGGCTTCATTTCAAATAAATCTCCAACCTTGAAGTTTAGCTTTGCTTCACTTGGATTTAATAAGACAACCCTACAGAATTTAGATAGTCAGTGAGTAGATAGTAATTGAGTTCTTTAATTCTTTGTCCTCACTTTAGTTTTTCTGAACCAAATTGTCTCTTTAACTTCATCTCCTCTCTCTCTCTCTCTCTCAGCCTGTCTCTCCTGTCTCAGGATGAGAACGGAGTGGTGTTGTCTCTAGGTTCGGAGTCTCAGAGGGTCATCGTCAGCGCCCGGCCCTTCCGCCTGGACATCATGGAGGGGCGAGAAGTGCTGATGTCTCTGAACTCGCGCGGCCTGCTGGCCTTTGAGCACCTGAGGATGCGCAAGGACACGTGAGAAACCACGCATGCATTCACATTTACAAATGCTAGCCCTCTCTTTTTAATCCATGTCATCACTCAGTGGATGATTTCGATTTTTGTTCCCATGAAATGGTTTGTTTTTTAAGTATTGTCTCTGACTCGTTGTTCTGTCCTCTTCTCCCTATCATCCTAGTTTCTCCTATAAAGTATCTAGCACAGTGGCTAGCGTGTGGGATAATATCAAGAGGGTATTCTCTAGGTAAAGACCCTTAAGATTTGTAAGTGTGTATTCTGTTCCTTGTGCTAATGCTGCCAACAGTGACAAAAATTCGAAGGGACTCCCATCACACCAAATGCAGTGTTTACCCTCCAATAAATGTGACTGAGCCTGAGAGAGGGCTGTGGCTGAGTGTGTGCATGTCTGTGTTTAATTCGATCCATAATTAAGGGGTAAGTCCAGCCTCCTGGTATCATCCTCCATGTTTTTGAAGGATCATTTAAACTAATGATTAAATAATTGCCACTTAAGATGTAGGTTTTTCATCTCATTTCATGAAACAAAAGAAAAATCATTCTGATCATGAAAAAAACACATCTGAATGATTTGGGGTTGGCTGCACCGACCAGTGATTTTACCGTCTTGTGTCAGATCAGCGTCCACTTAACTGAATCGTCTAGTAGTGTCACGCCAGCAGATCGAACTAACATTTTAGCTGCATGACTTGACCAGTTGTGTTGACTGAAACTAGTTTTCACGCTTGCTCAGCTCCTGGTAGATGAAATATAACGCTAGTGGCAGCAGGTTTAGAAGGCACATCAAAGTAAAGCTTTTTGTCTTCACACACATATAGTTTGAGATCCACTAGATAGTTAGTGTCTTATTTTCCAATATGGCAGCCCAGATCCCAAACCCAACAGCAACATCTCTCTTTGTGGTTATACTTCAGTTTGCATTTCTGTTTAAGTTTTCAAGATATTTGAAAAAAATTCAGCATTTTTTTTTTCTGGTGCGATGCTTCTTTTGAGCTCTAAACCATACTCTCATTATTGCGGAAAGACGGCTTTTGTAGGCGCCTTCACTATTGTTGTGTTTGTGCTGTATTGTGACAATTTAAGATGGAGACTAAATTCATGAATGTCAGAGTGAAACTACAATATTAAATCATATTGAGACCAAACTGACAACGTCTGCTTGGTGAACCATCAGGCTTCAGCTTTCTTACAAAAACACAGTTTGAGCCTCAGTACTGATCTAACTACTGTTAAATCCATTTGCCCGGTATGTTTAGAAGCTAATAAAGAAGAGAAACTCCACTATTGCGACAAATGATTAACATTTTACTTTACAGACTTTACTCCTACATATATAAAAACAAAATGCTTGCCAAAATCTGATAAAAATTGCCTCGCATGATTTCACTCGCGTCTGCGTCGGTAGCCCGCACTTTTGGTGGTCACGCTGCATTGTGGGTAATGTAGGCGCCTCTTGAAGAACGTGTGGAATAAAAAAACACTAGCTCTGGTTCTGCTGCATCAGTCTTTCTTTTTTTTTTTAACTGTATGTCATGAGTCTGTTGCTGTTATAGTGTTAACATGCTTTATTTGTGGAGTACTCTACACAGACCCCCCCCCCCCACTCACTCACCTCTTGCAGTGCGACACAAGAGACTCGTTTTTCCGCTGAAATGTGAACATGGCGTAGCAGGCTTTCAAAATGCATTTTTGCACCACTGCCTCTTGCGTGTGCGCTGCTGCAGATCATGCACCTCCACAGCTGTGTGTGACTACCACATGTCAGTGTATTGCTATGGCCTTGATCGCACCATGGTGCACTAAGGGTTCCACTGGATACCAGTTGGTTCTGTGAGGAACCTTGTGGGTGTTACAAGCAGCACCCACTAGAGATCGAGTCCCATAATGCCTAGCTTGAAATAGCCACAAGGTAGGGAGTTACTCAGTCCCCTTTATCATTAAAGTCAAGTCGATCAAGTTCTTGTACATCATTTGCTCGTTGTCGATGTAGAATCAGGGAATATTCACCAACCTCCCTGTTTGTATGTGTCTTCCTTTTTATCATGGTTTAATTATACCCCCATATATTGTCCCAAGAGAGCGTCTATTAGCCAAAGTGACATCTTTATCTTTCCTGTAACCCCTTTCTCACTTTGGGCCATGGAGCAGTCAGGTGGACCCAGAGGATGAGAAGAAAGAGGAGGCTGATCCGGCAACCCAGGCAGAGGTACTACACACTAAAATACACTTTCTGTTCCACTTCCTCTCTATTTTAAGCGCACTGTTTCTATGCGGTATCTTCTCTTCTAAACGATGTCACTGTTCTTCCTGTTGGGCTGCCAGAAAGCAAAAGAAGAGGAAGACAAAGTAGAAGACGGGATGTGGGAGGAAACGTTTAAATCTCACTCAGACGGCAAACCTAATGGTAATCATTTCAGTTAGTTAATTCATTTAGATTCATTACTGTTGCCATAATATCTGCATTAGGGGTTAACTTGTGTTGATCTTGCCTCACAGGTCCATCTGCTATTAGTTTAGACTTTTCGTTGCCGGGTGTGGAGCACGTCTACGGCATCCCAGAACACGCAGACACCCTCCGGCTCAAAACAACAGAGTGAGTGTCAACAACAAGTCACGTTTCACGTACAAAAAGGAGTTTGAATGGCACATTGGTCAGTGTCGTCTTCTCTGCGTTGGATCAAACCCGTGTGTATTTTTCTGTTTCAGGAATGGGGATCCATATCGGCTCTATAACTTGGATGTGTTCCAGTACGAGCTGTACAACCCTATGGCTCTCTATGGCGCTGTCCCAGTCATGTTGGCCCACAACGCCCAGCGCACCACCGGCATCTTCTGGTTCAATGCTGCTGAGACCTGGGTGGATATCAGCTCCAACACAGCTGGAAAGGTATGTCCCTTTTTTCTGTTTCCTTACTTCCTGGGACTTGAGCCAGTAGTGAGTGTCCGCTTCACTAAAGCACAGAGCTTCACTCACTCACTTTTGCCTCTTTCCAGACCGTGTTTGGAAAAATGTTGGATTACGTTCAAGGCTCTAGCGAGACTCCACAGACGGATGTGCGTTGGATCTCTGAAAGCGGCATCATTGATGTCTTCATCATGCTTGGGCCGACACCCAAAGATGTCTTCTCTCAGTATGCCTCCCTCACAGGTAGGAAGCTTGCTTTTGAGCATGAGTACGGGTATCTGCACAGCCCAATAAAAGATCAGCGTTTGACTGACGTCCTCGGTCTCAGTTCCTCTCCTCATGTCCTACCTCCTTCTGCTGTCGTCCATCAGGCACTCAGTCATTCCCTCCCAAAGCTGCTGTGGGCTACCACCAGTGCCGCTGGAACTACAATGACCAGGAGGACGTGGCTTCAGTGGACGCGGGCTTTGACGAGCACGACATCCCCTATGACTACATCTGGCTCGACATTGAGCACACGGATGGCAAGCGCTACTTCACCTGGGATCCACACAAGTTTGCAACGCCAAAGGAAATGCTGCAGGGTCTCGTGGAGAAGAAACGCAAGGTACATAATACAAATAATCCAACATCACGGTAACAGCAGACAATGTTAGGAGCCACTAATTCTTGGGTTTTCTTGCCAGAAGTTCTCCAGTTTCTATTTTACTTTCTATCTCATGTCACCTGAAATCTCAGTAAAATAACCTGCAGGCACCTTCTTGACAGGACTTACACGTATAGATAGTTTCAAGACTCTGCTCGGTCTTCTTTCTTTTCTTTACAGATGGTGGCCATTGTGGACCCTCATATCAAGGTAGACAGCAACTACAAGATCCATAATGAAATCCAAAATAAGGGTTTCTATATCAAGAACAAAGACGGTGGAGACTACGAGGGCTGGTGCTGGCCTGGTAAGAGACTGACAACTTTGCATCAATGTGTGAAAGTGCATTTGTAAATATTCTTTATGAAATTGCTCGTTGCCGAGACACCGACATTTATAGTGACACGTTGCTCACTGATATAACTACAATGAATATTTCCCTCACTTTCCTTTCTGTGCTTCGGATGATGAACTTTAGGTAGTGCCGGCTATCCAGACTTCACTCGTGCAGACATGAGGGACTGGTGGGCCAGCATGTTCGCATACGATCAGTATGAGGTGAGTCTGAAGGACACTTGTCTCTCATTCAACCTTTATTTAACCGGAAAATGTCACAAGCTCCCAGTGACATTAACATATTGTCACTGAGGAGCTGCCAACCACAACCTCAGTTTTCTTCTGTTGGCCACTGACTGAAAGGATTTTTTATTTGTAATTTCTGAGCACAGGTTTATTGACTCTTTTCCAATAATGCGGTTTGTTTGGCCTCAAGACTTTAATCCACAATCTCTGTCCGCCCTCCAGGGTTCCATGGAGAACCTGTACACATGGAACGACATGAATGAGCCGTCGGTCTTTAACGGGCCGGAGGTGACCATGCACAAGGACGCGGTGCACGGAGCCTGGGAGCACCGCGACGTGCACAACTTGTATGGCTTCTATGTGGTGAGTGCACACAGTCAGTCTGTGGCTTGATGTTAAAGACTGAACCGTTCTCTTCAATATTTAACATTTCATCCTTATGTCTTTTCCTTGATTGTATGCTACCATTTTCTAGCAGTGAGATTAAAATCTGGGAAATTATGATTTTAAAATAATCTTATTGTCATGATTCTACTGTCTGGCTTTGAAAGAGAAACAAACTATAAAAATCTGATGCTATGGGTAAAACATAGCAGTGATTATCATGTGTACAACCTGCAGCAAATGGCCACAGCGGAGGGTCTGATCCAGAGGTCAGGGGGAGTTGAGCGTCCGTTTGTCCTGACCAGAGCCTTCTTTGCTGGGTCGCAGCGCTACGGTAAACCCTTCGCCGGTTTCACTTTTCTTTCTTCCTGCTAGAAATCTTTCATGTCGGGCTATTTTAGCACAAGACCTTAACTGTCGTCGTGCGTCTGTAGGAGCTGTGTGGACGGGAGATAATGCTGCTGAATGGGACCATCTGAAGATCTCCATCCCCATGTGTCTGAGCCTCGGCCTGGTGGGAATCTCCTTCTGCGGCGGTGAGTTTGTCCCTTTAGTCTGCGTTAAATGACCTGGACAAAGAAAAATATTCTGAGAAGTTTTGTGGCTGACTTTTGAAGCAGTTGTTTTGTTTGTCAGTGTTTTTTAAATATATATATATATATATATATAAAATGATTTTACAATACAACTTCTACAATGTGTATTTCCTCATGGTTATATCTTCCTATAAACCAGGAGGGTGGTAGTCAAGAATATGGACATATCCTCATTATGTTTCAGAACATTTGATAAAATAAACCTGTAAAATCAATAAACTGTGAAAAGGAAACTATTGCTCTCCAGAAATTGAAAAAAAAGATAAGAAAGATGTTATATTTAACCAGTACCTACCAGTAATCATCAGTACCCTGACACCAACACGACTCCATCTGTCTCACAGCTGACGTCGGTGGTTTCTTCAAGTCTCCGAGCACCGAGCTGCTGGTGCGCTGGTACCAGACGGGAGCCTACCAGCCGTTCTTCAGGGCCCACGCCCACCTGGACACCCCCCGCCGAGAGCCCTGGCTCTTTGGTCCGGACAACACGGCGCTGATCCGCGAAGCGGTTCGTCAGCGCTACACCCTTCTGCCCTACTGGTACCAGCAGTTCTACCACGCTCACCGCACTGGAGAGCCCATCATGAGGTGAGGACAGGCCAGGGAACATTGCTTATGTCGGTTTCATCTTTCCTGTACATCACCAATCGTTGTGCGTTATTGGCCTCATACAAAGGAATGGAAATTCAAACAAAATATGTTTCCTACTCTGACTTGCAGTTATGCATAATAGCTCAATTTACAGAAATGCTTAATTTTGTTTGTTCTTTCAGACCACTGTGGGTGGAGTATCCTCAGGATCCTGCTACGTTCGCTCTGGATGACGAGTTCTTGATCGGTAAGAAGACACAAGACATCAAATCTTTATTAATAATAATAAAGGCATTTTACTTTAAGTGTGCCTGAAGTAAGCCTAGGGGTTTCCCCTTTTATAGTTTTACCAGAACTTTAATGTTGTCCTCTGCCTAGTTTCATCAGATCCATCATGAGATCTCTTTATGGTTTTAGTTTTTAAATCTGTGCCTGAAGGTTTAAGTGCCTTTTGGCACAATGTCGGTATGTCTTGGGTGTGGATCCTGCGAGCAGTCGCGGTACAACAAGACAAACTACAATGGAAACTGTAAATCAACTGTTACATCAAGACAGACGTGATTCAAAGCGATTATCAGATCCACTGACGCTGCTTAACTCTGCTGCAGGGAGAGACCTGTTGGTGCACCCGGTCACTGAGGAAGGGGCGAGGGGAATCACCGCCTACCTACCTGGCAAAGACGAGGTTAGAGGAAGAAACATGGACGCTTTAACACATCTTACTATTACTGTCTCTCTGCGTTCAGACTGAAGCTCAGTGTTGCAATGTAATGGTTCTGTCAATAAAAGGTGTTTTTAGAGGACTGCTGATTCAGGCGTCGTCTCAACTTGTGTTCCTCAGGTTTGGTTTGACGTCCACACCTTCCAAAAGCACAACGGGGCCCAGAACCTTTACATCCCGGTCACCATGAGTTCTGTAAGACACACTTTCTATATTTCGAGGCTCCACATCCTTTTAACAATTATTATTTTCCTCATATCCTCTGATGTTAACGTGGAGCTTCCTGTCTTCTGTTCAGATCCCCGTGTTCCAGCGTGGCGGCTCCATTATTCCCAGGAAGATTCGAGTTCGCAGGTCCTCCTCCTGCATGATGCACGATCCCTACACTTTATATGTGGCCCTTAACCCCCAGGTAACGCAACTCTCATCCACTGCTGTTTTTGATTGTTTCTTCACTCATGTACATTTGGCTCCTACAGGGATTGCTCCTATAATATAAAACAATGGATCTAGTTGTAAATAAATGTTCATCCGCTGCTGTTCTGACATGTTGCTTTGTCCTACTTTGTGTTTTGACCGTTTCTGTGACAGAGAACTGCAGAGGGTGAGCTCTACATAGATGATGGCCACACCTTCAACTATGAAAAGGAGGAGTTCATCCACAGGAAGCTGTCCTTTGCCAAAAACATGCTCTCTTCTGCGTGAGTGACCAATATTCTCCTGCTTGCATCTCTATTGTATCGCAGACTTAGGTCTGTAAAACATTCATGACTTGTTTTCTAAGGTTTAACATTTTTGTGTCCATGTCCCTGCTTGGTTCTCAGGAACCTGGCTCCAGATGCCCAGTTTTCCACCCGCTCCTGGATTGAACGCATTGTCATACTGGGAGCCAGTAAACCCAGCAAGGTTACCCTCAAGACTGCTGGTGAGTGCAATATACAGCATTTCACTCACACGTTAATGCTCATGTGTGTAATTCATTTAAAGTTAGACTGTATGCTGACTAAAGGAATCTGTTCAACATTTATACCATTTTAAACAGAAGAACAATCTTTCTCTGAAGCTCAAATACCATTTTGTTTGGACAACTAAATTTGGGTGCATTTGAACTAAAGTAAGAGGTATGGAGAATTTAAAGTGTGAACCGGTTTGCTGCAGAACGCACTTTAGAACTGATTTTACCCGTCGTTTTACACCCTCAGGATTCTTATTACGATCTTATTGTTGCTGTTTTTCAAAAATGATCTGTTGTGAGACCGTGATGAGATTCACGTACCCTTTCTCTCTTTGTGCTTTGCAGAGGGTCAGGAGAGCCAGCTAGAGTTTGACTTTGACGCCTCCATGTCGGTGTTAACGCTTCGTAAGCCCGGCGTGAACGCAGGGTTGGACTGGAACGTGACGCTTCAGTAATCATCAGGAGGCGCAAGAGGAGAAACTGACTGAAATGGAACAGGAGCGACAGAGAAGAAACAAGGCGCTGATGCACAAGACTAACCACAGCAAGACAACAGGATAGCCATCATGGAAAATAAAGGACATTAACACACAACACATTGAATACACACACTTTTAATCCCTGCACACACACGCACACATCCATGTAGACCTGTCAGTCGAACTGAGCCACGTGACGTCGCTGCCATTTCCCTCTTGTGTTCAGTCACACTATAATACCTAACAACAGAAGAGGTTACTGTTAGATAGTTATGTTTGTCACATTTATAAATAGATAACAATTGAGAAATATGTCATTGTAATGAATTTTTGGGGTAAAGAAAGAAAACATTCAGGCACACTTTTTTTTTTTTTTTTACTTTTTTTTTTTTATTGTCCACTTTGTTGTCATCCAGTCTGCCTCAGAGGAAAGATCACTGTGACGGACTGTTTGCTATTTAAAATGAAGGTTCAGATTCAAAGCACATGCTCCACCTGCTGGTGATTCCCTCTATCTGCTTCTGACTGAATCCTTAAACTCATTCCAACCCTCTCTATTAAGCCAATCAGCTCAGAGCTCCACCGTCTGTACTCGTGCCACATTACATATATTTTGGAGAGGGCTTGCCAACAATCAGCTGTGTGGCTCTACACTTAACTTTCATCCTGCTGTACTTAATATTTCCACAAAATGGGAAGAGATAATCATCTTTCTCACCAATTCTGAGCAGTAAATTATTGACACGTCTCTCCCTGAGCTCGTCAGTGATTAATCTGTGTGCATGGAAATGATTATCATCCCTTCAACATGGAAGTAACCGGGTTGTTAAACTGCTGCAGAGAGAGATTTTCAGCTGTTGGGAATCCCTTCAGGGGACTGAACCGCTGATGTTTGCGGATCATCCTGTTGACGTGCTTTCTTTGTTTTATTGAGTTCTTTCCCAGCTTTGTTTACTAAATTCTTTTTAATGCACTTGGGGAAGAGTGAGAACTTTAAAAGTTGTTTAGATTTTCATGTGTTGCTAGATGTCGGGATCATCCAGGATTTCCAGTGTGTCGTTTGGATCTTAATGAATGGTTCAAATCCGTGAAAGGTTTTTCACAAGCAAATGTTCATATACAGCCTTTATGATTCTCACAACGAATCAATCCTAAATGCACACAGAGCACTCATTAATATTCAAATGGTTCTCTGGAGACCCTGGATTGTCGAATCATTGGACCTTTTAGGGGTTTTGTTATGAATTTGTCTCTTTGATTGTTTTATGATCATTAATGTACATGTTCCTGCAATTTTGTTGGCGATGGCTTGAATTGGTGGAAATTTAAGTGAACAGACTCAAAGTTGTCAGATGTACTCTAAAAGATAAGGCCAAGTAAAAATAAAGTTGACCAAATGTGAAAGAAGTCCCCTTTTGTTCTTCTAGCCTGAAACAATTCTGTAATTTCAGAGTCAGAATTTGGTGTATCAAGTAGTTTTTTGCATACAAGGAATTTAATTTGATGTATTGATGCATAGACCAGGAACTCAGAAAAAATGCAATAAAAATATAAAGTACTATTTAACAATTTAAATATATGTACAATGTAACTGTTGAAAACAGAAAGACCTAAGCAAGAATGCAACAATATGTTTAAGGGGATGTGCAAAGGTTCACAGTATTTAGAATAGAATGTCCAATAAGTAAATTTAATGAGACATTGGTAGTTTTTTAAAAATACTGGATTGAATTTATATTTGTTTGGATCTATTTCACATTATTTTCAAAGCAGGTTTGGTTTCAGAGAGATTTTGGATGCTTTCTACGTGCAGATTTAAGGCTTGCAGTATGTTAAAACAAAACTGTTTCTCTTTTATTGAGCATAGAACAATAAAACTAGACGCACACTAACCGAAGCCAGCTTTGTAATTAATTACTACATCCTAAGTGCAAAATCAAGGGGTTATTTATTTATTGATCATGTTTAAAGTATTACAATATCCAACATTACAAAAGAAGAAAACATGAAACAAAAAGCAATGCGTTCAACATCAAACTGTACGAGGGAGATGTAACTAACATATATTATACAACTCTTTTATAACAAGCTATTTCTTTCCATTCTTTTTTTGGCTGTTTATTTTCGTCAGAGTTTTGTCGCGGATGAATGACGTCAGTGAGACGTTTCCCATCATGGCGGCGGAAGGCTATGAGGAGATGAGCGGCAACGGGGAGCTCGAGGAGTCTTCAGGTAGTTAGATCAACATTAATGAATGTACGATGCGCCGTTTTGTCGTTTCACGGATATTAATAAGCACTGGTTTCATCTGCAAGTGTTTTTAATAAAGGTCCGATGCGACCGGAGTCTTGTTGACAAGCATGACAAGCTAAGCTAGGCTAACGTGATCTCAAGTAACGTAACACACACACACACACAGCACGAAGCAGCACAGTGTCCACCAACTTTAACCCACTTAGCACGCAGTGTTTAAAAAAGAGATTTGTGGTCACTAATCAGTTATTAGTTGAGTTATGTCCACAGCATCCCAACAGGACCCGAGTCAGCGCTGTGGTGGAGATCTAACCCGTGTAAACTGTTACTGCATGAAGTCTGTCTCTGCCGGTGTAACCAGAGGCTTTCAGGAATAGAGGCAGAAAATCACTTCTTTCGTTTTTGTTTTGCCTGCTGCGGGTAGTAGATAAGCTGCTTTACTAGTTTGACTGGTCAGTGTAATTGTTATATATTTAGTTTTTATAAAAGCATTTAAACTGCATTAGTATTCATCTTCTGTCTGCTTTTTTTTCTTTTATTGGTTTACTTATAGTTTGTATTAATTGATGGATGTGCGTGTGGGGTTTTCACACTTTGTTGTTGTATTGTTTGAACACCTGTTGGCCCTTTGTTTTACGAAACTGTCCAGGAAGCAGAGGAAGCTTCATGAATCTCATTACATGTATTTCACCAGTGCCTTTTTCTGTGTTGAGGTTAATTGCATTTTTCTATTATTATTATTTTTCTCACAATAAGTGCAAAAGCTAGATGTCAGAAGCACTCAAGTGTCTGTGTTTCTGTTGCTACCACACCTCAAGACAATTAAGTAAATTAAGAGGAATGGATAGGAACGGTGTTTCGGGGTTAAAGCTGTTTCATCGTGCAGAGGGAATAAACAACTAACTTAACTTCTCAGTCATTTGTTGTTGAGTGAAAATAGTTGTCGCTGTTGAAATTTGGTTGAGGGTTTTTTCATAAAAGAGTTGGCTGTGACATTGTTGTGTTTCTGTTTGAAAGGACTTTGGGAGGTTGGGATTATGGCCCAAATTCAGCGCCATAGCTTCATGAAAAGAGTTTTGGTAAAAAGCAGTACCGACTCATTACCTTTTTGATCTACCCCCTCTTCAGCCATGGAGGCCTCTGAGGATGCTGCATCGCCTCCGGCTGAAATGGCAGAGATGTCAGAAGAGAACGGCAGTCCCGCCGTGGCCCCTGAGACCCCCGTAGGCCCCGACCCGGTTACCTTCTCAATGCCCCCACCTGCAGAAGACGAGGAGGGAGAATTTCCAGCAGACTTTGAGCGCCTGTGGAAGGCTGCCCACGACAATCCTCAAGACTTCACCAGCTGGACTGACCTGCTGCAGTACTGCGAGCAAGAGGTGTGTGTTAGTTGTTTTGACGTGAGAGACGAAGGAGAATCAACTGGGTTTAGATTTTAAATAATGTGGGAAAATATCATATTCTCCCTCAGTAAACATTTAAAACATTTGGACTTTTGTCTCGTATGTCCAGAGTCACATCACAGCGTCACGCAGAGCGCTAGAGGCTTTCCTCACTCGTTACCCGCTCTGCTACGGCTACTGGAAGAAATATGCTGATCTGGAGCGCCGTGCTGGCTACAACAACAAAGCAGAGGAGGTAAAACCTGGAGAGGGGGTTTAGTCTGTGCCCACACCATTAGGAATGCTTTTAAGTTTATTTAGGAAGTGTTTTTCACTGGTTTTCGATGTTGCTGTGTCAGGTGTGTGTTCAGGGTCTGCAGGCGATCCCTCTGAGTGTAGATCTGTGGATCCACTACATCAATCTGCTGCTGGGAACGCTGGACATGAACATGCCCGAGTCGCCCACGCGGATTCGCAGGTACTTCCATTTAAGACTCGTCTTTTTTTGTTGTGTTTTATGCTGTTTGACGTGCAAAAAATAGAAATTAATGAGTAAATAAGCTGCTGTTTGTTAAAGCTGTAGGCTTCATTGTTTTCCAATCCTCAGTGTGTTTGAAGATGCGGTTGTGGCAGCAGGTCTGGACTTCCACTCAGACCGGCTTTGGGATCTGTATGTCGAGTGGGAGAAGGAGCAGGGGAACACGAAGAAAGCAGCAGCCGTCCTGGACAGAGTCCTCAAAGTCCCCACCCAGCTCTATAACACCAACTACGACAAGTAAGACCACACACACACGAGCCAAGTGTGTGTGTGCCAATCCCAAATTCTTGGAAGTAAATTACAAAACAAAAATGCCAATCTTATTTTTGAATTTTGTTGGACAATGAATATTTTCAGTTGTTTCTTATTCAACATTAAGTCAACATACTATCGTGATCTTTTTTCTCTTTCTCCCCTTCTCTTTCTTTTCCCCTCCGATTAATCTCATTTTGCATCCTCCCCTCCTTTCCTCCGTCAGGTACAAGGAGCACCTGAACAGCCAGGAGCCTAAAGACGTGCTGTCCCCGGAGGAGTACGAGGAGCTGAGGACGTTGTGCCGTCAGAGTCAGAAGGCAGAGCGCGCCGAACAAGCCCAGGAGGAGGAGGAGGAGAGGCCGCCGGGGGAGGAAGAGCCCGCCACACCCGAGGGCACAGACACGGTGAGTGACACGTGACCGCCTCACACTCGACCAGTGAGACGTAAGTTAAAGACATAGTCAAATAGATGATTGATTTGATATTTTCCTACTTTCTGTGTTTAGGAGGAATTGATGCAGAAGATGAGGGAACAAGTGCTCGTTCGCAGGGACAAAGTGTACCAGGACAACGAGGGAGAAGTCCGCAAGAGATGGCACTTTGAAGACGCTGTGAGATTTTCTTTTCTCTCTTTCTTCTCCGCTCTGTTCCTTCATAAGTTGTTTTCGTGATTTTGTGATTTTGAAACTCAAAAAAAGAGGCTTGACGGCAAACATATTTTCCAGACACTTATCTGAATCATTCTGAATCCGGAGCGAGGTCAAATTTAATAACATGTATACGTTTGATGCCTGAGTTTTAGTACTGGTAGAAAAACTAATTTATTGATCCCTTACTTTGAGGAGTAGCAACACTTTTTTCTACCAAAGCCTTTTTCATTTGGTAAAAGAGGCCAAATTCAAATGTTAGATACTATGTTATACATAGTATTAATATATTTTATTTATTTTTACTGTTTGCAGTTTTACAGCTAAATATTTTTTTCTGGTAAATATTCTATTGCCCTTTTATTTGTATTTATTGAACTGGTGACACACTTTCATCCCTTGCTGGTTTCTTGTTCTCTGGCCTGTAGATCAAACGTCCTTACTTCCATGTCAAGCCACTGGATCGCCTCCAGCTGCGAGCCTGGCACTCCTACTTGGACTGGGAGATCGCTCAGCTGAACAAGGACACCAAAGACCCCCAAGACCCCCAACAAGGTCAGCTGTCACCTGTCCCGGCGGGTCTACAAATCGGTGTTAACATCTGAACGCGTCCACAACCGCATCTTCAAACACACTGAGGATTGGAAAACAATGAAGCCTACGGCTTTAACAAACAGCAGCTTATTTACTCATTAATTTCTATTTTTTGCACGTCAAACAGCATTTCAACACCCCTTTTTTATCCTCGCAGATCCAGACCAGGCAGCCACAGAGGAGTTGGAGGTCACAGCCCAGCCTCAGGAAGAATCAGAGGAAGCTGCGGTTAGCAATGACGACCACAGGGTTCGCATCCTCTTTGAGCGTTGCCTGATCGCCTGCGCTCTGTATGAGGAGTTCTGGATCAGGGTGAGCAAGAAAAGTGTTTGTGTGTGAGTGAAAGAGCACACAAAAGGGCATACACTGGCCATCACTTGTGTGTGTGTGTGTGTGTGTGTGTGTGTGTGTGGACATATACACACAAGATCTCTGTAACATGTTCTCGTATGTGTCGTTCAGTACAATCAGTACCTGGAGTCGCAGAGTGTGGACGAGGCGCGGGTTATTTTCAAACGAGCCTGTGAGATCCACCTGGCGTACAAACCCAACATCCACATGCAGTGGGCCACCTTCGAGGAGAGGCACGGTACGACCAAACATGAACACACCGTACAAACACAGCTTTATTTCTTTACTCACCAACACTCTGTGTCGTCTCAACATCAAGCATCAACATCTTGAATGCATTCTCTTCCTCATTAAACCTTTGCAACACTGATTTAATGAAATAACATCTCCACACTCGTGAAAACTCACCTCACCTTTTCCATCAGGTGACTTAACCGAGGCCCGGCGGGTGCTGGAGGCTCTGGAGAAAACGCTACCAGGGTTGGCGGTGGTCCGTCTTCGCAGGGCAGCTTTAGAGAGGCGAGCGGGCCAGCTGGACCAATCGGAGGCGTTGCTGCGTGAGGCGGTGGACGAGTCCACAGAGAAGCCCACGTTACACGCTTTTTATTCCGTCAAGCTGGCTCGTCTGCTGCTGAAGCTCGGCAGGAACCCCAGCAGAGCCCGCAGAGTTTTACAAGAGGCCCTGGAGATCAGTCCGGTGAGGAAAATGGCACCCACGAATATTTCAGCAAAGAACACAGACTTTTGGTCAATCTTCTCTCCGCCCTTCATCCTAAAAGTTAAAGAATGTCGATGCTGAACACAAGATGTTAAACTTGCAGTAGGCTTTGCTTATTGATGGCTCGACCTGCTGAGCATGTTTTTTAACAGTCTGACTTAACGTCCCTTCTGATAACTGAAAACGTTAAAAAATGAAAGAAAAATCGCTTCCATATGATTTTAATGCTGGTAAAAATTAAATGGCTAGTCCATGATTTTATTATGTGATTGTATTATTATTTGTGCCTCGCGCACTAAACATCGAGTACTTTGTGTGCCACAAAAAAAAACATTTCAGAGAAAATGAGTTCATGCGTGTAGCTTCAGGAGTCAAAAGCCAAAACTTGGTACTTAAAGGAACAGCATGTGTCATTTAGGGGGATCTATTGGCAGAAATGGAATATAATATTAATAAGCATGTTTCCTTTAGATTATAATCACCTGAAATTAAGAATCGTTGTGTTTTTGTTTGCTTTGAATGAGCCGTTTATCGCTACATACGGAGCCGGCTGCCATGTTTCCAAAGTAGCCCAGAAAGACCAACTGATTGATCTACACACTGCACCTTTTTTTAAGTCATTCTAGTTCTTAGTCTTCCTCTCTATGTGCCCTCCCCCCCCTCAGGATAACGATAAGCTGCACCTGAACCTGTTGGAGCTGGAGGTGTCGGGGGACCCCTCAGCGGAGGCGGTGCAGGAGTGTGTGACACGGGCCCTGGCAGCTCCCCTCGCCCCACACACCAAGATCCTCTTCTCACAGAGACGCCTGCAGTTTGCAGAGGACTACAGCAACTCTATCCAGAGGTCAGAGTTCAACATGAGTCTTCTGTAAACCCCGATGGTTTACCGAACAAACCATTCGTCGTCTCCGACCTGAATGTAGTTTTTCATTGTCTCTTGTGTCATCCGCAGTGTGCTGTCCGTCTATGAGGAGCACCAGAAGCTGCTGAAGGAGTTAGGAGGAACGAAGAGAGAAGCAGAGAACGGGTAAATTCGTATTTAGTATTTAGTTTGTTCCTGTTGTTTCATGTTAGCAAATTGTCAAATCTGTCCATTTCAAATTCTTAATCCACAATGTTTCGTTATTTTAACCTAGAACTCACACAACCGTCTTCTAAATGTTAACGTTTGAAAAATATGACATCGTTGCAGCTCCTGCGTCAGATTTCTTCATGAGTTTAATGTATTAAAATAAAGTTTGCTTTGTAACTTCAATATTGACTATTGAACATTATGCATGCTTTTATTTTGAAGAGCAACTTTTTTCTTTCTCTATCTTAACGAGAATTTTTGTCTATTATTGAGTCCTAGAATCAAATTTCTTCTTAAAACAATCAAAATGAAATAGACCAGCAGTGGAAAAACAAGACAAATAAGATCTAAAGTCTGCAGATAAGATTGTTTTTTGTTATTTTTCTGCGTAAATAAGATCTGCGTTGAGATTATTGGTAATAATCAGATTTTTTTTTTTTAGGGATGAGGACTCGGAGAAGATGAGCAAAAGTGACGACGGCTCAGCCGTTGCCGTGTCCGCACAAGTCCCGCCCACCATGCCGCATGTCCCCATCACGACACCCCCCCCTCCTGTGATGGGCGCCGACGCCAGCTCACAGGCCGGCTACGGGGGGTACGGCAGCTGGTACCAGGTAAGATGGAGTTTATAACACAGACGGCTGATTGTGTGGAGGGAAAACTATTCAGGGAAGTCTGTAAATGAACAAATATGGCTTTGACTGACCTAAAGAAAGTTTTTATTGTTTTACAGTAGGTTTTATTGAGCCTTTTCCTGCACCTCAATAAAACCTACTGTAAAGCCAGAAGGACAGCCCAGTTCTTAAAGCTGCACTGGTTGCCAGTAAGCCACATAATTTATTTTAACGTCTTATTACTTATTTCTAAATCTCTACTTGGGCCTAAATATGTGACTGAATCGAGCAATGTAACCCTGCGAGACCTATTAGATCACCGGGGAGTGAACCGCGAGTGGCGCCGAGAGCAAAGTCTAAACAAAGAGACGGTGGCTTTTGGTCCAACTGCCTCCTGGTGTTAGGAACCAGGCTTTAAAACCTTATTGTTTGTAATTCAATGTTTTTAACTTTGTATTGTTGTTTTAACTTATGTGTACAGCACCTTGAACCTACCTTTGTGTATGAAATGTGCTTCATGAATAATCGTGCTTTTAGCTGGAGGTAAACCGACTCTATCGTCGGGTTACGGTGCAGTTTGAGATGTTCTGTTTTACTTTATGTTTCGGGTTCAATATTGATGTTTTGTTTCACTTGCCAGACCAGAAATACAGAAAAGTCCCTTTTTAGATTTTTTTTGAATAACAACAAAGACCAAACTTCATTGCCATGTTTAACATTTATTTAATTAAATGAATCCTCTAACACCACCCAATTAATCTCCTGTTTCCAGGATGTTAAAATGCTCACTAGCTTTTTGAAATCGCATACCTTTTTTTTTGTTTTGCTACATACTGCAGCTGCCCTTACAAAGTATATACTTTTGCATACAATTGGAAAATACTACCTTATCATTAGATTGCAAGTTGAACTCTGACCCTCTTGTCTCATACATCTGCTGTGCAGAGGATTGTGGGTCAGAATAGCCAGAAAAACATGCTGGCTTGCATTCCTTAAATGCGACCAGATGTAAAAGTCGGACATCCTGGCGTTTTTGGAATATTGCATTTGACATACTATGTATTGTCACATACTAAATCTTTTTTTCTGGCCTACTGAATAGTATGGCAGCACGGTTTGTCTTCACCCGCTGCCATTTTCTCCAGAGTGCCCAATCGGTGCTCCACTTGTGCAACTCTCAACAGAGACGAGAAGGAAGTGAGATGGCTCACTCCTTAGCTTATTGTTTGTTTCTTGTGATTGTTTTCCAGCAACCGCAGTACGGCAACTACGGCAACTACGGTTATCAGAACACCTGGAACTACAACCAAGGCTACTATCCTCCCAGCTAAAGGGGGCCACAGTGACTGTGACACCAGAAAGCCACAGTAAATGGTTTGGACCCAGGATGACTCTCAGCTGAACAAAACTGAACCACCCAGTCCTGCCGGTCCACCTGCTAAAAATAATATCCCAGCATCCTCTCCTCCCCGTCCTTCCTCTGAGTTACCTCACTGTCCTGGATGTGATTAAATAAGGGTCGGGATTTGAGCTCTTTTAGCATGTTGTGTCATTTCAGTGTTGAGTCTTGAGTGACAGTTGGAAAGACACCACTCCTATCGTCAGTGCATCAGTGTCTCTCCATTTTAATCAGAACTATTTTTGTATTTGTTTGCAAGCCCTTCACTCCCGTTTTAAACTCATCCAGTTTATCCAACTTCACAGGTGATGTATGATCGACATTTTGTACCATTCCAGAGTAGGATATTTGTTTTTTCTAATGTATATAAAGGTGTTTTATAGTGTCGCAACAGAACTGTTTGTGTCGTGTTGTCGTTTGCTTGTACTTTCATAATGAGGGTGAAAAATCCACCGTCGCACTACTTGGTTGTGAAACGTAAATTCTTGCTTCTCGTATCTACAGCAGTGTTATCTGAAGAGTATTCTGAACATCAGTGCATTGGCTCGGGTCATGTGAATTGGAATTTTAAGATAATCTAATTTTTAAAGAATCAAGTTGTGTGAAGTCACATAGCCAGCAGGTTTAAGAGGCCGTAATCTTCATCCTAATAGTCTGAAAACAGAGGAAGGTACAGACTCTACTTGTTCCCTTTTATATTAAATCTCTGGAATCATTTCGGGTACCACCAGCCAAACGCAAAGTCCATTTAATTCACATACAAGTAGAGCAAGCACTCAAATGTTCTTCCTACAGGAACAGTCCCTTTACCCACACGGATGTTTCAGGTGCTGATGAAGAAATTGATATATATTTTTTGTCCATTGGTCTGATAATCTGACTATTAAAGTGAAGACTATATCCTCTGAAACCTGCTTGCTGTATTTGTCAATAAGCCTTTATGACAGCATTTTCCCTCATGTCAGGAGCTCATGTTAGGAATGAAAGCTCTGTTCAAGTGTCCCAGTAAGTCGACATAGGACCCTTCAACTGTAATGATTTACTAAATCAGCTGGGATTTGTATTTTTTACTCAAACAGGAGTAAATAGTTAATTTGAGGATTATTATAAGCCATAGATTTGGTGCTCTAGTGAGTATTTACAGCATCATGGTGATGAAGGAAAATGCAACAGTGTGTCTGATTGCATAACATACATAACATCAGAGTACATAATCAATTCATTGTTGGTTTTGGTCTTTTTATTTTTATTCAGTCCACCATCATAATTTTCAGTCAGCTTTATTTGAAGTCGATTATTGGTGAGTATGTAGACATAACTGTCATCAATATATTTTAACTTATAAAAAAAAAACTGGCAAAGTAGAATGTCACAAAATCAGGAAGATCGTGCGGATTAAATCGAAGGCCCTTTCATCGAGTAGGTCTTGTGAGGTACTTTGCTTTGTAAAGATCAGGTTAAAATTAAACAATTCTGTTTGGAATCCTTCCTATAAATGTGTTGTTTGAGACCATGAAGCAGTATCCATCAGAAGCCAGCTATCTCACTGCACACAACAAAATCTATATCAAGCCCAGAGTGGCAAAGGGCATCATTCATTCAGTGAGTTAGCCAAACTGTTTATCACTGTAAACTTCATAAGAGTAGATAGAAACAATCTAAACGCAGCCTCGAGCTACATCTCTCTCTCTCTGCTTTAGTTCAGTTAGCTGACTTGTTGAGTGATACTAAAGAGGTGGTGGCTCTGCTCCCGGTTCAATCTGTTCCTGGTGTCCCTTGTGTTGATGCAGTGACGGTGGTGAGGTAGGCTCACGGAGCAGATCCTCCTCATCTCACTTTTTGGCAACAACCAGCACAGCTGAAGGCACCAAACCTAAAAACAACAGAAAGGAAAGTCACAAAATAAGGTCAGATACAGTCTGTAAGTGTCAGTTTTAGGGCCACACAGAAGCTAAACCACAAACACAGAGTTAAGTTTAATGTATATTAAAGTGAATGTGGTCTGTATTCAAATGTTCCTGCGCTCACCCAGTTCTTTGAGGGGCTTCTCCATGTCCAGTTCGGTGTAGACGTGGCGGGGGTAGGGTGACAGCAGCGTGAAGTCTTGACCCTCAGGTGTGTTGCCGTTCACCTGCACATAGACGCGCACCGCCGCCAGCGGCTCCTGGGCCTTGAAGACTGCCGTGAGGGTCGAGCCGTCCAGCATACGTACCTTTACCGAAGAGAAGAGCACGGGAGCAGAAGGAGAGAACAGTTGGGCAGTGGATGAGGGAGTTGTTTTTACATTAAAATAAGAAATGAAATTATTGTCTCACATTGAAATTAAATCAAAACTAGTTATAGTTCTTGCTCATCTTCCACTGCTCTTCAGTGGTGTAAAGAGAAGCGTGTCAGTGCATTCATCACACTACTGTGACTGAAGCCTGTACCTGTATCCTGGACTCGTCATACTCCTTCTTAGTGGGTGGGGGGCCGTGACTGGTGGGTGATGGGGGGCTGGGCTGGGCAGGCTGAGACGATGCTGCGGTGCTCGGGGGTCCACCGCCTCCAAACTAAACGGGTAAATAAAAAAATCATCAAAGCCGTTTTTTGGTTCCGTCAGAAGTGGTCATAGATATGAAGTGAATAGGACAAATAACTAGATGAGCATTGATTGGTTACCTTTTGTGCTCTCTCCTCTCTGTCTCGTGCAATCTTGTCTTTAACCCTTTGCCTGACAGGAATAACAACACAATGACAGGAATGAAGAAGATACAAATAGATTTCTTACTTTGACAGTTGTAGAGTTTGCTGACTTAAAAGCTAAGATGTCTGTTCAATTACATGTGAATCTGTCACTCATTCCTCATCTTAGTTTATGAGTTTCTTATCTTCTTCTGTGCCCTCCTCAACTTTCCCAGATTCTATTATTTCCACCCACTTTCTTGTCTTCAGAGGGAAGTCAAGTAAATGTTTTGAAAGTATGCGGAGTGGAAGTATCTTTGGATGTTTATTTGTATTTATTTGATGTATTATTTCATCCCTGGTCAGAAAAGTACTGTTATTACTACCCAACTATATAATATCTATACTGTGTTAAAATGAATACCGTACCTTGCCATTTTGTCCTCCATCTTTTCCTTCATGCGCTGATCAGTGAGCTTCTTCATATCGTCATCCTGCAGCTTTTGGCGGATCTGCTGCAGCTCTTGGCCGTGTTTCCTCCGCTGCTTCTCATGCTCCAACTCTTCTGCCCGCTCTCGCTCTCGCCTCTCCGCCTGCTTCACCCGCATCAGCTCCTCTAGCCTGAAAAAAACAGACACAGATATTTGCCTTTCCTTTTTTCAAGTGATATAGATAAGTGTAGTAAAGTAGCCTTGTTATGTAAGGAGAAGAAGCTGTGAGGTGGACACACAGTGCTGGAGGGATTTTATCAATGGCGTGCACTCTGACCGTCTAACTTGCTCAAGTTTCTCGTCCTCTGACATCGGAATCCTTGCACTGTCATCATTATCGCAGCTGCCGTCTCCTGCTGTCCCTGAAGCCAAAACAAATGCACACGAGAAAGACATATGTATTGTGTAGTATTGAAAAATCTTACTGTGAACCACGATTCATAGCAAAAATGCAATCCTTAAACCCTCAGTGAGGACAAAGAAAGAAATCCACCACAAGACACTCCTGGAAACAAACAAAGAGTGGACGGACCAATTCTATCTCCTGAGTGGAGGCGATGACACAGAAGAGAAAGTAAAACCTGAAAAAAACCTGTGACACCCACTAAATTTACGAAAGATAATTTGGAGTTTATACCATGTTCATAGATGGTGACTAAATCTGTTTACGGATGCAATAACCAAACAAGAATGTCTGTCTTTGTCTAATTGTGTGAATATAACAATATTGTCATATTGGACGTCCCTAGAGGGCTTCCATGGTGGCGTCTAGCTTCCATTGTCCTGACCTTCAGCGGTGTCTGCTAGTGACGGCTGTTCCGTGGTGGACTGGCTGTCGGCTTCTCCTCCCAGGACATTCCCCATGGGCGGCACAAAGGGCTCATCAATGTCTGGGTCGTTCTCATGTTCCATCAACCTGAGGAGAGCACATCACACAGGAAAGATGAGGCCTGCTTACGGGAATCAGTAGCACAGGTAGGTTTCAGGAGAGAGGACCGTGTCCATCCAGTCATCTCAACACTAATATGTTCATTCGCGAGTGCGAGTGCGAGTGTGGCTCACCAGTCCATGGCTTGTTCTATTCCCTGGTTCCCCGTGTTGGCCACCGCCTTTTCCCTGCAAACACCAGATAAAGGAGAGACAGGTTCACTCTACTGTTACCCACTTTTACTTTCACTTCTTTGAAAGTTGTCTCAAGTCTAGGAACTACATGAACCAGGATGCATTTTGGGGGATTTGGTGTCACTCACGCTCTGTTTCGATCAAAGCCCATCTCCAGCAGGCTCTCTAGTGTTGTTAGCTCTGCCATCTTGACCTGAAACAGATTGTACACAAAAGTTATATTAGATAAGAAGAATACGTTATGAAAACAAAAAGCTACAACTAGCGAGCAGGGTGACGTAAAACAAGCACTGTGACGTTATGCTAGTCGAGGAAAGTCTATATTTAGTTCATAGTGTTATATTCTGAATACAATGGTAACGTTCGTGTAGCTTCTTCACAGAGGACTGAGCTAAAGAAAAGTCATGAGCTGTTGTATTTAGCTAGTACGTCATGTTTGCTGAAACGTGCTGGTGTTTTTTAATGTAACTTACTCTCTATTAGCAGCAAATAGCAGTAGTGTAACAATACGTCCAAGTTAAAGTTGATGATTCAACCGTTAATGTGGCGTTATGCTGAGTGCTAAGATTAGCATTAATGTGGCTAACGTTCAAATTGCGAAAGCTAACTGAGATCCCTCGCTGGCTAGTACGATTAATAACGAACAGGCATTCTCATAAGCTCTTCGTCACTTTATCTATTAATGTTTGTTCGTAAGTAACACGTAAAGGTACTAATACGCGTGATTTTATTATCTACAGAGGTAATATCAGCTAGTATATTCATGAAGACACTGTTAGTTAGCTACTCACGCCTCACACAGCTTCAACAGTACGGGAAACCACATAGATCAAACAGAACCGCACGAGAAAAGCGAAAAAAATGTTATGTTCTCTGGGGCTATTTCCGAAATATTCTTATAATGTGCTTAGAATGTATTAGCATGATAATATATCTGAACCTATGAAAATGTAAAACAAAATAAAGTATAATTCTAACTTAAATATAGAGTAGAAGCTAAAGCACCATAAAATGGAAATAATATAGAAAAGTACAATTACATTTCCTTCACAATTGTATGCAAAACAAACACTTCCCCCAGCTACTACATTGCCTTTAAAAAGAAATATAATTTAGTGTGCTAATGTTTCTAGATCTGATGAACCATTGCAGCCACCTCAGGACATTATTAGAACAAACTGGGACACCCTTTCAGTTTCTTTCTCACAAGCTGCTTACAGATGTGTTCAGCGTACTTTCTTGCCTGGGTGATAGATGGATAGGGGATGAGAATGGGTCAAAAGCGTAGGTTTCTACCCTATGTATTAATTATGTTACACATTCATCAATATAAAACTGAGTTTGTGAAGGCTAAAAGACAAGTTAGTGTACAAAGCAAGTGTCACATGAATTCTTGTCTTCATGTGTAATATCTTCTTCAAAGTCCGGTGAACTTCTATCTGTCTCTGCATGCGTTATTCAACAATTATGACAAATCCAACAAAAAAACTTTATTTTATTCGTCATGCACATACAAGTATACCAGAATGTTAAAATGAACCTGCTGGCTCAAATTAAATCACTGCTAAATATTAGTCTAAATTATGTCAACAATGTCAAACAAGCTCAACATTTTGACGTATGCTTCTTGGGTGCATCAGCTGTGATTAATTGTCTCTTAATTTATTTATTTAATCAACTCATTATCATTACGTCTGCTACACATGAGGGAGACTTGATCTCTATGTAGTTTTTGGATAATGTGTGAGCAGAGGCAGGAAGCAAACGCAGTGAATGAAGAGGTTTTAGGGTGAGGAGGCCCATTTGAGGTGCTTAAGGGCCTGATGGTGTCTCTTATTGGCTGCTCTCCATCTTGAATGCTTTTGTCCCATCCTCTTGTGTCTGTGGGTGTTCAAACAGAATGCAATTTGCTGACTTTTATGAGAAGGTTGGGTCTGTCACATATTTACAGTGAGTGTAATGATTAATTTTTTCTCTCCCCCACGTAGTCTTAAGCAGCCCTCGTTGACGAGTCTGCCATTACTTAGAGACAGACTTCTGCCTCAGCCTGCTTGTGTCTGTCTTCTCACCCACTAACTGTTTTCTCTCCACTTCTTTGTTTGCTTTTCCTCACACTTTCTTTTCTCTCAGAATTAATGACTGAAATAAGCCTCATTTGCAGTTATGACTTGGTGAGTATGAACTTTTTATATATATTTAAATGTGGCTATATAACTGAACATTTGTAATATAAGAGACCGTTTATTTTCAAAATGTATTAGTCACTGGATTGAGCAGATTATGGGACATATATAAGACAGTTCTAGTTTGCATTTACACCAAACTATCCTGTAATTTTGTATTGATTAGATATCAAATGTGCATCAACTCTGCAAGCAACTTGAGCAACCTGTCACGGGAAGTGCATTCATTTCCCAGAGTGGGTCTATTTGTTCTATCTGTCCGTTAACCATAACAACTGTTTATAATGGAAACCTTGAGTCTGTTCAGGATGGAAAGGTGTCTCAGTAGATTACTTAACCTGACTCTTGTCTTTAGTGTTGAGTCAACCATGCATCGCAAAAGCCTTGTTTAAATTGTTTGATTCTGACCAGATCAGACTCTCCGTCCATACTTCATCATTGTTAATTTGAGTGCTGAGATTCACAACACAGATTTTCTGAATGCACAAATAAAACGTTCACAGTGGAATTGTCTCATAAAATATATATACATGGCTGGGCGGGCAAAGTCGAAGGAGACAACAGGGATGAATTTCTCTTTCGTCTCCTCTTGAAATTGCTTTATGGCCCTGTTTTTCACTGAAGGAGAGGGTTAAGAGTCAATGCTCAGTCGTGATAAGTTAAGAGAGATACTGTTAAACTATAGGAGATGTGGTGTATAAAAGGAAACACACTTGTGTTTACTACTTGAGTTCAAAGCCATATCAATGCCTGTGTGTAAAAGATTAATTTTAATGGTCTAAAGTCTCCCTCCTGACTCAAATCACACTTTCATTTGAATGAATCACCCTAATTTTATTGGTGTCATAAGGGTAACATGTTTCTTAGAAGCAGTAAAAACCAAGATCAGGAGATGTTAGACTATGCTGGATGATATTTTACTCAGCTTTTATTAGGTGTGGGTGGTATTATCACATGAGAGCTCAGATAAAAATGCAGTAAAATGATTTGATTTTATGAGGCCCAACCAGAAGAGGGCAGCATTACTTCATCTGAAACTTTTATCACACCAGTGGCATGTAGTTGAAATGTGCAGGATGTGAAAATCTTATCTTTGAAACATAGTTGGTATCTTGTGGGTACAATAATCCTTTGATTCTGGACCTCATAAATTCACACACACACACACACACACACACACACACACACACACACACACAC
>NW_022280057.1:4030996-4056663 GCF_004355925.1 Anarrhichthys ocellatus
CACACACACACACACACACACACACACACACACACACACACACACACACGCACACACACACACACACATCCAAGGCCAGATGAGCAAGGAAAGTTTTTTTTACAATCACACCTTATAGTATTTTCAAACACTTGGTGTGTCCTCCATCTATTCCCACCACCACATTCTCATGGTCTGCACGTGCTGCCAGCTGTGCGGTTTCTGTGGGTCTCACCAGCTGTAACAGCATCTCCATATGGAACAACTCTGGCTTCCAGTGGAGCTGCTGTTATCTGTGGTGGGACACCCCTCGTCATCGGGAATCTCTGTAACGCACAGTTCACACAGCTGCATTTAAAGAATCAATAGTTTGTGTACAGTAATGCTTTGTTTTTGCCGTTTTTACAATATGTGTCATTTTTATGCCTATTTCTGTGCAGGTTGCTCTTTGCAGTAAAAATAAATTGATCCCTTAAATCCGGTATAACTGTCTTTCTGTTTCTTTATTGTTCTGTTTCTACAGAGTAAACATATAGATGACATTGACACCTCACTTTATCTTTAAATATCATGTGTGTGTGTGTGTGTGTGTGTGTGTGTGTATGACTTTACCAAATGAAACACAAAATGCTTATACTGACATAATGGCACCCCAAAGTATATATAATCTTTTCAGTTTCAATGTTGTGATATATTTAAAGAAATGTTTTTACAAAGCTTACAATATTCTAACATTACTATTGAACAAAGAGAAAATAAAAAATATGGTACTGTATCTCTTTTTGTCAAAACATAGTATATCACATGTAAACCTGACCATTTAAACATAAAAGTCTGTCTTATTGACATAATAGGATAAGACGGGAATAAAATCATCTTTTCAGTTTCAGTGTGAACAGTGAAATGATGAGAGGAAAGTTTGGTTGTGATTTGAATGAATTATTGCTGTTATAACAGGTCAATTACAGAGATTTATTCCACTGATGCCTGCAACACAAAGGAACAGATCAACGTCTGACTAAAAATGTTTTTGGGACACAAAATTAAAAAAGGAACATAAAACTGAAAATATTAGAAAATACACACTACCCAGTCTGAGAAAAATAAATGTAGATATCATTGTGACTACATCTGAGTGCGATTAGATATAACCATTTGTAAGGATAGCCCAAACTACACATGAATATGAAACCAACATTTCTTGTTCAAGGTTAAAAAAAGCTACTAGACGTTTCAGTGAATCGGATGACTGAATACTTTCATTTGAGTGTCCATAGGCTATAGGTCAAGACATAGTGTATCAGATACACACTTAACATATGAAACACTGTCATACTGAAACAATGGCATCACATTTAATGGTAAGACTTTATGCAGCATTATATGCATGAATTGTGCGATATGAATATAAATGTTTATTATAGTAATAATAAAAATAATAATGACAATAATAATGATAATAAAAGAGAGGAATACAATTATCTTTTCAATTTCAGAGTGTAAAAAAGTGTTTGTGAAAGCATGTTTGGGACAAAACTAAAAATGTATCCATAATTTCCTACTATAATAGGTTAATTCATGTGGCAGACTATAAACCTTTCTGCAGCTGAAGGCAAAAACTCCAAAACTGATAAATCGTGGAAGGCTGTGAGCATAAACCCACACTATTGGACACTGGATTAGCTGGCATCGTTGACGCTCTTATTGTGAAATACGTGTATTTCCGGTATCTACGTACCAGCCTTCTTCAGAGGGGTTCACTAACTGACAGCCGTTGCCGGTTGCGAAGCGAGTTAGCAGTCACAGTTCAGTTAGTACTAGACGACATCCGGCTTCCTAGAGCTACATGTTTAGAGTGTAGTTGACTGTCTTACTTTAGCCAACAGTCAGCTGAATACGGGTCCTCCCTGAATGACTTGACTCGCAGTGTGTGGCTAGCTAGCACAGAGGAGGGTGGGGACAAAAAACTTCCACAGACCTCGCCCAGCCTTTCGCTTCATTCCAGCAGGCAGCTACTCTTTTTGACGGTGTGAGAGTTCCACACCGCGTAACCAGATACTTATTCAACGGGAAACTGACACAGTTGTGTCAACTAAAGGGCATAAATAATTAATCATGTTCAGAAAGAACTTGAAGAAGGACCCTGAGCTGTTTCAGAACGTGTCAGAGGGTCTACGGCGGCTCTACCGGACCAAACTGTTCCCTCTGGAGGACGCGTATCGATTCCACGACTTCCACTCTCCTGCGCTCGAAGATGCCGACTTCGACAACAAACCCATGGTGCTCCTGGTGGGTCAGTACTCCACCGGTAAGACCACGTTCATCCGGCACCTCATGGAGCAGGACTTCCCCGGTATGCGGATTGGCCCCGAGCCCACGACGGACTCTTTCATCGCGGTGATGCACGGTGATCAGGACGGGGTGATACCGGGAAACGCTCTGGTGGTCGACCCCAAGAAGCCCTTCCGCAAACTCAACGCCTTTGGCAACGCGTTTCTGAACAGGTAATACTGTTAGAGCCAGAGCCACAGAGCTTACACTGAGCAATGTGGAGAATGTATTAATACAACCAGGATTATAGAAACTGAGCAAGTTAGAGCCCTGCAGTTATGTATTAATGTGTGATTGTAATGGATATGTCAGCTGTGTTAAGAACCACGTCAAAAGAACACGTCACCCATGATTTAAATGCCCTCGTTACGTGTCCTTACATGTTACCACCATTCAGGTAAACGCACAGTATTCTGTTGCACAATGTTCCCAGCAGAGACTGTGTGTGTGAGAGAGAGAGAGAGAGTTTCTCCTCTTTCATCATCCTGAGAAAAATGCGTGTGTTTTAGTGTCAACAGCTACGTGGAAGTGCCACTCTGTGTATGGCAAAGCAAATAGACAGGTAGGTGCTTTCCCAACACCTGAAGTCCTTTCACTTTTGGATCAAACCCTGCCAGTTTGACATTGCACCTTGCCCTTCTTCAGGCAGCTTCTTACTGAAAAAAGCACCAGAGAGAGAGAGAGAGAGAGACACGCTGGTGACGGATCTTTGTGTCCCAAATGTGAAAGCGTGGCCCCTTGAACATAGAAACAGTTGTAAGTGTTGCCAGGCAATGAGATGACCCTGTCCTGCCCTCAGATGTAGGTGCTAAAAGTTTCGTACCCTTTGGTCATATAAGTGATACTTCATCAGTAGAAGCCGACAAGCCAACTCCCTTATCCACTGCCAGTGTGTAGGCCCCTATGAGATAGTACCACTATCTTCTGTTTCATTGAGTCATTCAGCTCTTTGGAGTTTGATCCACATGCCCGATGATCCGGAGGTTCTGAGGAAACCTCCAGAGCACTTTCCAAAGTTTTATGAATCACTTTGGCCTGATGTCACAACTCTGATGACTCGCATGAAGTATTGAACAGGTTGTACTTTCAACTAATGAGTAAGAGATGAAATGGCAGAAATTTGGCAAAATAAAAGCGGAAGAGAAAGTGAAACACAGGAATAGTACAGAGAGAACCCAGAGTGCAAGGTGAGGCTGCAAACCGTGTACTGTGAGTCGGAGCCAGTGTTACGATGTGTGGTGAAAACATCTTAATCCAATCTATTTGTGTGATGACATCAGATGGCTGACATCCAGTTGCTGATGATGTCACTTCCTGTAGAGGATGTAGGTATATCCTCTCTCTTCTCTGTGTGGTGGTGTCACCCTGCACAGGAATAAAGCAAAACAAATACACAAATGACTAACAAACTCTCAAGTTGACACTGTCCTATTATCTGTTGAGCTGGTAGATGGTAAATTAACTCACATTTATTAAGCTCTTCTGTAGTCTTCTGACCACATGTACACTACATGTCAACATTCACTCAGTCAGACACATTAATACATTAATTGATGGCAGAGGTTGCAGATTCCTTCCGTCAATTGTGTGGAGTGTTTGTTTTATCGTGCATCGGTGCAAATTGCTGCTAAACGGCATCAGTCAAAGTCATGCATTTCAGATAACATTTCAAAAGTGTGGGACCTCCCGGGCCACGATTCACCCCTTTGGAGTTTATTACAGACTTGAGGGGAAACCAGATAAGATTGTGTATAAACAAAGACTATTGACTATTGTAGCAAACTGTTGGACGGACTCCTGCTGTGTCATGGGACTCGTGGCCCTCTTCGAGTTCAGGCCTTCATTGGTTTGGGGAAAGTTCACATGATCACACATAACATAATGTTTGTATGACAACAGCAGGTGTGTGACCTGTTAGAACAGCTCTGTGTCAGTGTAGGCCTCATGCATAATTAATCAGTTGTGATGACACCCAGGCCAGAGCAGACCTACGGAAAAAAAAAAAGTGTCAAGAACCAGATCCAGTGAAACATTTGGAACTCTGCTGCTTTTGGCTCAGACTCTGCCAGTTTTCCACTTTCCTTCTGAGGAGGCCAAAAGTATTTTGATTGGCCTTCAGCGAGTTGGCTGACTGAATGTGTGTTATTCATAGAAGTAGATAGATATAGATATCGAGGATCAGATTGTGTTAATTGACCTGATTCGAGGTGGAGGAGGAAACGCCATGTCAGAGGAGCCTCGCTCAGTTCCCAGTGTAGCTCTTTAACCATAGTCATCCAACCTGCAGATTAGCCTTTAACTACCTGCCTTAGACAGGACTTACCCCTCAATATAATCAGTTATTTATGAAGAGAGTAAACAAAAATTAGTCATGTGATCCACCCAACAGTTTGTTCTTGGATTTGGAAAACCAAAAAGCAAGTGGCTGGTGTGCTCTGCCTGCTGCAGCCTGGTTTCACAGCGCTCCCCATTGCATGTGCACTGATTCATACAAAATCCTAAATGTTTCTGTAAAATGAACTCCAGATAAACCTACATATTAGGTTCCCTTTTAGTCAACATGCCGCTGCAGTCAAGAGGGCCTTGGTGTGTTTGTTCTCTCTGTAAGCCATTACTGTAAGCCAGTAAAACCGAGTCAGCAAAGTTTAGGTTCCGCACTGGCCCACCCTGGCCGACACTGTCCCGCTCCGTCCTGTCCTGCACATGGCCTTTTATTCCAGGACACTGACTCTGCACTTTTACTCAGATAGGGGGTTTGACACACGCACAGCCTTATGGAGCACATAACAAACACAAATACACACAAGGATATATATGCTCTATAAGTAATTTAATCACACATGCATAAGACACACCAGATTTTAGAGGAAGCAAACATTTAAAAGTGAAACAATTGTAAACTCCCTGTTCACATCCACAAATGCCAGCGGCAGCCGCCCTGTTTCCTCTTCTCTACGGGAAGTGGAGGTTGTGATGTGAGTGAAGGTCATTGGTCAGGAGGTGGGGCAAGAGAGGAAGACCCTCCTTCATGAGCTGGGACCCAGACCCCTGATCACATGAGAGGTCTGATGTGGAGTGTGAGCCCCAGGCCTTCATGCCTCACAGAGAAGATGGGTTTCTCACTTTCACGAGACATAATTGAACAGCGAAGCATCTCAGCTAGTTCAAGGCTCTCTGCCCCCCCCCCGTGCCTGGTAGGATCCTCTGTTTCTGAGAATTCCCGCTAAGAGTTCATCGCTAAGAGTTTTTTTCCTACTAGCTCTGTCTGGAAAATGTCGGGATGGATGGTTAAATGGAAAACCTAAGCCAAAATTCCAACTGGATATCATACGCTATCAGCTAGGCAATGGAAAAGCCTGCATGTTTGTTGTCTTTGGCAGTCTCTGCTATTGTAATGTAATAGCTCGTATAGGATCTCTATGCGAGGAGCCCTTCTCTCATATTTCTCTGACTTTGTTCATTGTCCTTGGATTTTCCTTTTTCCTCCCTACGTGTGGTGTGTGTGTGTGTGTGTGGTTGCAGCAGGAATGTAAAAGCATGGTTCTCCCGGTCTTATGACCCGGTGCCTCTGAGCTCATGTTGTGAGTATCGGTTCAGATTGAGTGAAAGGGCAGCAGAGCGAGAAGAAGTACTCGGAGCTGTTTGGTGTCTTAACAATCACCTTCTTTGTCCTGAGTGGGACTCCATGGATTTATGCAAAACCACTCTTCCTCTCACACTTTATAGTGTGTGCGTGCGTGCGTGCGTGCCTTGGCTCAATTTCTGTTGGAGAGCAACGCTCCCTTTTAAAGTTTAAACCCCAGTGTGTCAGCTTAAAGGAGACCATTGTCTAGTGACTAATGTTGTGAATGAGTATTCATAACTTATGATCTATTGTACCAGTGTTTCCCTAACATTCCTACATCAATGGCTACAAGCAAGCCACGCCCCCACTGTTTCATGTGGACATTTTGAAGGACTGGTGGCAGCACCCTGAACCCAAACCTTTCCTGTTCATCCACTGCTACTGTGTTCTAGCTGCGTGACTTTCCAGCCAAGGGTATCCCACTAACGTTAGTGCCAGAGAGCCAGAAGGTTGTTACTGAAAAGCTCCAGAATAATGTCTGTTTAATGCCAAGCTTATGTATAAACACTCTCACCCAACTGTTTTCTCTCTCCCACCCTCCCGCTCTACCCCTATGCCTCATACTCTCTACCCTCTCTCTCTCTTTTACTTTCTTCTTCTCCCCTCTGTTCCCTTCTTGGCAGGTTCATGTGTGCCCAGATGCCTAACCCCGTCCTGGAGAGCATCAGTATCATCGATACTCCTGGAATTCTGTCTGGGGAGAAGCAGAGGATAAGCAGAGGTCTGCACACTCACACTTTACCCACTCTCTCTCCCTCACCTTAGTCGTTCGTGTTATCATTGTCTAACATAGCCACACCCTCTCAGCTCAAAACCTCTGAAATACTGTCGTGACATGCATGCAAAATGAACCCACAGGAAGTCACATGTTCAGATATGAAGAGGAAACGCTCTTTAACAACATACACACTCTTCCTTTCCCTATACGCTGGTATTTCTGTTTGGCATGCGCTCTACAAAGTCAACTGCTGCCGTGTAGCTTTTAATCCCGTCAGACCTGTATTTAACTCTAAACACCTTCTGGTCGAATCCTCATGTAAAACAGCCTGGTGGTAGCAAGCAGAGGGCACAGAGCCCTTTGAAGTTCACTTCCTGTCTCTGTACCTGTAGTTTTCTGCAGCACCATCCTCTTTCACATCCTTCCCTCATTTTAGTTCTTCTCCCTGTTTTCAGATAGGCCTGTAGGCGAGGTTTATATATAAAGATAGAATGAGCGTCAATAATCAAAAACATTTCCTCTTGTATAACTGTGTGCCCTCTCTATTTGTCCTGTGTTGTATCATTTATCACTTTACATCCGAGTCATTTCCCTGTGCGCTGTGGACATAAATCAATTAATACTTTTCTCCACGTGCTCCAACAGTTCTGTGACCTACAGGGTGTCTTCAGAACTGCTACGTACACAGTTTTTACTTTTACTTTTGATGATCCGACAGAAGTGAGAACTGACAGACGATAACAGTACAGCCGAACGCAGCTTCTGCTTATTCTACCTGATTTGAGCCCCTTCTAAGAGGAAGCCCACGTACAAGAGTTATGGTGTAATTGAGGGAAAGGACGTGGAGTCCAATGGCAAACATAGCAGAGAGTTTCCCAAGACTGCCCCCCCCCCCACCACCACCACCGCACAGTCAGTAAATCTGCTTTTCATTACTGAGTTTCCCATGAGACACCGCAAGAAGGAAAGGAGAAACGATGTTAAGATGTTAAACAACGTCTTATAGTTTATGGTTATAGCTTCTGTTGACTATTAATTTAATATCTTTGAGTTTTTGGACCGAAGCACAAAACAAGCGATGTGATGACATTCATTTGGTCTTCAGAACATTTTTATGTTTTTTTTTTTTTTTTTTTTTTTCTTTTTGTTTTTTTTTTACTGTTTTCTGACATTTCTTAGACGAAACGATGAATCAGTTAATAGAGAAAGTAGTTGACAGATGAACTGATGATGAGAAGCAGATTAAAGACAGGAAGAGTACGGGTTGTTGGCAAAGCAGTGTAGAGGCCAAACATGCGACTGTAAACATACAAGCAGAAATTAGTGCTGATAAGAAACTGAAAAAGTGTCTATGAATGAAAAGACGAGGTCGAGGGGACTCCGTCCAAAAAGAGGAGCAGACGATATCCGCGATACCTCAGTTGTGTTTCTATACATACTTATACTCTGGAGAACAGAACAGGAAGACACACAGGCCACTAACTCTCTCTCACACACACACACACACACACTGTTATCCTCTTATCTGTTTCTACATAAACAGATACAATACTGTACTACCAACACATACTGTACTCACTGTATCATATACAAACACTGATGTGTGTGTGTGTACAGCCAGCTTTATATTCAGACACAATGAATTTGTGGTTGCGTAATGCTTTTATTGTAGATTCATTTTTGATGAGGTCAGCATGTAAGTGTAGCTCAGAGCTTGTTCGTCAGTGAACCACAAAGTGCCAACAACTATTACGGAACGATTTTGCAGAACTTGTTGGCGTCTTTCCCATAATCGTTGGTGATGACTCGACACGGACACGTTTCACGGCGTTCAGCATGTTCAGCTGACAGAAATAAAAAAAGATTTCTCAGAAGCTCACTTTAAACTTTTAGAACTTGTGGCCATAACGTATCCCTGCACCTTTTGTTTTAAGGAGTAGTTTGACATTTTGAGAAACACCTGTATTCACCTTCTGGCCCAGAAAATAAACACTCTCATGTCTGTATACACTAGATATGAAACTACTGCCAGAGACAGTTGGCTCTAAACTGAATATCTTTAAAGTTTCAGACTCTTGGTCAAAAAAACAATAAAAGCAATGTGAAGTCATTTCCGTTGTGACTTCACATTGCTTGGAAATGTGCTCTTGGAAATTGAGATTACGTTTGGATTTTGGGTGGATTCTTTTTGCCTCTGGACAGAGCAAGGCCAGCTGTCTTTCCCCCCCCCCCCCCCCCCCAGCTTCATATTTGCTCTGAAGACATGACAATGGTATCAACCTTCTAAGCAAGACAGTGAATACGTTGTTTTCCCCCTAAATTCCAAACTATTTATCAAACTATCCTGGAGATTTGAGTAACAATGTGTTTTTATAATATGACCAGGTTTTCGACTACAGCCTGATGTTCCGACTTTTCTGTCAATGATTGGCACATGAGTCCAGATTTGTCATGAGTGCATGGGTGTGTCCCTGCATGTCTAAACACAGGGTAAAGGAGCAGCAGTTGTCGATGCTATGTGCTATAAGTACGTCTAAGCTTGACCAGCTGTCGCTCTGTCTGATTCCCTGACCCATGTGTTTAAAAACAGACTTGAGAGAGAATGAGCAAATGTCCTCGGTGGGCTCCCACAGGGATCTTGGACTTTAAATATTCCCCTTTTATGCTTCCACATGCCGTCATGCGCACAAACTTGTTGTTGAGGGGCTTTGCCTGCGTCCCTCCTCTATGTCCATCTCTTATTGCATTAATGTCTTTTACTTTCACTTTTACACACCCTGTCTCTCTCTCCCCCCCTCCTCTTTTTATCTCTTCATATCACACTCTCATTTTGTCCATCTACTGTATCGCTGTGTCTCTTTTGTATACATGTGCTCAGACACAGACAAAGGCCAGCTATGTTGGAATGCGTGTGCAGCAGATCTACCGCTGATTGTGCGACAGCCGAGATGAGCTTTTAGAGCAACTGCATTCTTCTCTGATCAGATGACACACGGACGCTAATCAGAACCATAATTCTCTCCTCCTCACTCCCTCCTCAGCGCCTCGAGGCAAAAGGAAAGCTCGGTTAAAAAGGCCTGTTTTATGTCATTTGAGTTAGTCCCCTTGTTTCTCAGATAACCAGAGGAAGTGAATAGTACGTTGAGTTTTTGGTGTTATCGTCATCACCGACGCTGCGTAATATTTTATCGTAACACTTGAACTTCTTGTCTATCTCAAATGTTTCCCCTCTTGCTTCATTTTTTTCTGCTTTCACTACTGTCAAGCTTGTTTCTTAGAAGGCGCATTGCTGAAAACTGTCCGTAATAATAATAAGAAGAAGAAGAGGTCATTTCATTCCTAATACATGCTGTAGATTGAGAAGTGAGATTTACTAAATGGACTTCAAACTGTCTTTACCTTCCTGCTGTCTCAGTAAAGCTAGTTAATAGGTAACAAGGGAGAAAAATGTCCTGCCTCTTGAAAGCTCTTATCTAAACATTAATGGATCAACATGACTTGGAATATGAACGTGAAGCACACAATTTATTGACCCATTGGAGCCATTGAGCTCTTTGTCAGGTTCTTTTTCTCCAACCTGAATGGTCGGCTTTGTTTGCAAGTTTTGAATGTGTCTTGGACACAATTTAAAAAAAAATAAAAAATATACATTCAAGTGTTTGCTTCAAACAACCTTCTACTACTCAGAATAACTGCCAAATACTTTAGGCAACAAAGAAAAAAGAGTAATTGACATGATACAGTACGCTAAATCTAAATACTACCATTCCTCACTCACCATGTGTTACAGCAATGCAATGTTTCTTTTTTAAAACTAATGTCATATAGTTATTTCCAGCCTAAATACATACAAAATGTAATATTATTCTGACAATCCAGTGAATGTGGTTGTCATAAGGGTTCACAACGGTGTCTGTGCAGATCCCGTCTTTAACCGGCCGCTCTCCTCTTCTTACTCTCTCTCCAGGTTACGACTTCGCCGCAGTGCTGGAGTGGTTTGCAGAGCGCGTGGACCGCATCATCCTCCTGTTCGACGCCCACAAGCTGGACATCTCGGACGAGTTCTCCGAGGTCATCCGGGCGCTGAAGAACCACGAGGACAAGATGCGAGTGGTGCTGAACAAGGCGGACCAGATCAGCACCCAGCAGTTGATGAGGGTCTACGGAGCACTGATGTGGTCTTTAGGAAAAATCATCAACACGCCTGAGGTAAAAATTTTAGCTCTTGTGATCCACAGGTTTATTTTAAAATGGACAATGTTTCAACCTCTTTCGGATCTGGGACTGAATTGTTCATGTATTGAGGGGAAATTTGGCTAATGGCTCCTCTGGACAGATGTCGCATGACTTTTCCAAACAGTAATTGAAAAGTGACATATTTTGAGATGGTTCCAGCTAATATTCTCAGTTTGTCACTGTAAAAAAAAAAAAAAAAAAAGAAGTATAAAACTGGTGCTTCCTGATATCGGCTGACCCAGCTTGTCTTATAATTTTTACTGTTTAGTTAATGTTTGATCCAGGGCCATATTCATAAACCCATCCAAGAGAAACCTTTGGATCGTGTTGAGAATTATTCATTGACTTTGAGAGTGTGTTGTATTGTGAAGCCTCTCTACGAGATGTGAAACAGAGAACACATAAGTTTTTAATATTGCTTCACTGTCGACCTCACAGTCCTGTATTGCATTGCCACACATCCTCTTGTGTGGGCAGTTAAGTGTAACCTACGGAACAGATTAATGGATGTCAACTTCTCTCCAGGTGGTACGCGTGTACATTGGGTCGTTCTGGGCTCAGCCCCTGTTGGTCCCAGACAACAGGAAGTTGTTTGAAGCGGAGGAGCAGGACCTGTTCTTGGACATCCAGACGTTGCCACGTAACGCAGCTCTACGCAAACTCAACGACCTCATCAAACGAGCCCGCCTCGCCAAGGTCCGTACTAACGACACCACGGATATGGTCCAATACTTTTCATTTTTTATTTTAGTACGTAGTGCACAAAACATACTGTTGCATGCAGTACGTATACAATTTGGACATACTACTTCGTCATTACACTGCGCCTTGAGCTTTGACCCTCTTGCTCATATATCCAATATATGTAATATCTGTCAGTGAGCTGTCATCAGGCTGTCTGTGCTCTCTCGCCTGCTCAGTGGATGTGACACATCTTTTAAAGGCTAATTTCATGTTAATTCATCCAACAGTTCAGGTCAGAATCAATGTGGTGCACTGACAGACAGACATCGCCATCTCAAGTTTCGTGCTCCTAGAGTGGCTTAAAAATACATCATTCTCACATCACTACCATCTGTCCTCCAGCACCACGAGAGGGGGATTACACAAAAACAAGTCCTGTTTTATGCAACTTTGTTAGTGTTTAGTTTCTTAACTAACCAAAGGAAGAAGTGAGCACAATCTTATGTCAGAAGGGAAGAGGGATTATTTGTTACCTCTGCTACACATCTATATGCATATTTCCCAAGAAACACATGAAATACTCTGATAGGGTTTTTCCACAAAAAGCTTAGCTTGATTAACTAAATATTTTGATAACTACTTGCCCTTAAAATTGCATCTGCTCCTTTTGCCCCATGAAACATCTGGCATCTATAAATCATTTTTTAAAAGTTGAACTGCTGGACATGAGATGTTTCATTCCTCACTCAGTCCTTCACTCTGTGTATGTTTCCACATCACAGTTGCATAGAGGACCATTAACTCGGTTTACTCAATCACGTCATGAATTGGTTTCAATAATCACCTAAAGCATGTCTGTTCTGTTTCCTTCATGGTGTCTAGGTTCAGGCCTACATTATCAGCTCTCTGAAAAGAGACATGCCGAGTGTGTTTGGGAAGGACTCCAAGAAGAAGGAGCTGATAGCCAACCTGGGAGAGATCTACCATAAGATTGAGAAGGAGCACCAGATCTCACCTGGAGATTTCCCCAACTTGGCCAAGATGCAGGTATGATTAAAACAAAAAAAAGAAGATGAATCCATCCACCTACACAGCAGACTGTGATGTACCATTCAGTGCAGGCTGCTCTCATCCAGCATTTGTTGGAAAAGTGACGAAAAACCAATTCGCTATAATAGATACATAATTCGTATGTTATTCATGAATGAGGAAGAATAAAAGCCAGTAAATCTCACACAGGGCGGATGGTAGGCGAGGTGGATGGGTCCAAGAAACAGAAGAGACTGCTGTTTATTCCCAGCGCGAAACAAGAAGTCAACAAGAAGTCAACGTTGATGATTGTGTCATGTAACTTTCGTACTTAGTGACAGCACTTCCGTGGGTATATTAACCCAAACGACCATCTTTTCCTAAACTTAACTTAAGTGGTTTTGTTGCCCAAACCTAACCGAGTTTCCTGTAAAGGTGAAAGTTTATTTTGAAAAGACTGTATGCATGTAACGAGTGGAAATTGACACTTGTTGCTGGATTTTGTAAGAAAAGGCACACAAAATGAGTACATTTCAGTAGAGTATCATACGAACCGTCAGTGTTACATGTTTGATGAAAAAACGTCTTGGCGTGCTACATGGAGTGTGTAAGAAGCTAAGGGTTCAGAGTAGAATGACCTTCCAACCTTTACTCTCTTCACATCTTTGCCCTTCTTTCCTGCCCTTGCCCTCCAGGATGGGCCAGGACGGGGATAAGATTTATTTTTCCTGGTTTGTCAGGAAATCCTGCTTCTTGTATGCTGCACCCATTGGTAGCCATTGAAGACTGATCTATTTCTATCACCAATTCCTGTTTTCTCTCAACCCCCCCGTCCCCGTCCCTTCAGGATCAACTGAACGGCCAGGACTTCTCTAAGTTCTCAGTGCTGAAGCCCAAGCTGCTGGAGGCTGTGGAGGACATGCTGGCCAACGACATCGCCCGTCTCATGGCCTTGGTGCGCCAGGAAGAGGCCGCCATGCCCAGCCAGTCTGTCAAGGGTGGAGCTTTTGAGGGAACCATGAATGGACCCTTTGGTCACGGCTATGGAGAGGGTGCCAGCGAAGGCATCGATGAGCTGGAGTGGGTGGTGGGTCGCGATAAGCCCACATACGATGAGATCTTCTACACCCTCTCTCCCATCAACGGCAAAGTGTCCGGCGCTACAGCCAAGAAGGAGATGCTGAAGTCCAAGCTGCCCAACACGGTCCTGGGAAAGATCTGGAAGCTAGCGGACGTGGATAAAGATGGCCTCCTCGATGACGACGAGTTCGCCCTGGCCAACCACCTGATCAAAGTGAAGCTGGAGGGCCACGAGCTGCCATCCGCGCTCCCTAGACACCTGATCCCCCCGTCCAAACGCGAGACAGCCATGGAAGACTAGAGGAAGAGACGGGAGGGGGCAGCCCAGAGACCAGCCATGTCAACGCTTTGCATCATGTTCAGGACTCTCCAGAAGAAAAGTCCAACCACAAGCATGAACAGCATCGTCCTCCGTCAAAGTGAGTCTCCAGGCTTCCTGACGCACCACGAGGAGGTATCACTGTGATCTTTTTCACCAGAGAGAGACTGGAGGGGATCAGGGGGGAGGTGCGAGGGTGGGCAGGTCCATCTTTGTGCATTTGGGGATAGTATGTAGGTATATGTTAGAAATCAATTGGGGGGGGGGGGGTGCAAACTGATGAAAAGACAAGATCGTGAACTGATGGGTAGATGGAGTTTGTATGATGGGGCTGAACATGGATTTGTGCATCCTGTGTAAAAGATGTCTTCTAAGCATTCAGTCCATATTATTATATGTTGATCCAAAGAAATATAGAGGTTTTTGTTTTCCATTTCGAGAGTGAAAGAGGAAATAAATCAAAACAGCTGTTATAATTGTTTTATCTATATTTTTGTATTTCCTGACTGTTCACGTTGACTCTTTCCAAATGCTTCCCTTTTTATTATTTTGCCAGATAAATAAAAAGGATTACTGTACCATCTGACTCGTGGTAATGTGGATTTTTATTGATATACAACATTGATTGGAGTTCATCAGATGTTTGACTCACAGAAGAAAGTCTCACTGGAAGAGGCGCTGGTTAGAATTGGGGAACATACTGGTTGTGTGGCTTTAATGTGTCATTTAGGGCCACGTCAAGGACTGTGTCACCCAGAGGTCATCAACACTGAGTTTTATTTTGAAACGTTCTCATTTTGATGGTTCCAATGTGGTGTACTGCCCTCTGTAGGACAGAGAGAGAGAGTCACCGACTGCACCGCCACAGGACATATAAGGTCATTTGCTCCACGATACAAGTGGCCTCTGCATATTGAAACCAGGCAGACACTTGTGACTTTCTCTGGAGAATTTTTCAGGACACATGGAGACAATTTAGAGAGCTATAAATTCAGTCCAGGCTCAAGCAGATGAGCACAAATTATAAACAGAAAGACAGGAAGCGGTAGCTTTATTAAAGTCATATTGAGAGTCTGAATAAAGATGAAACTGGCTGCTTATAATTTCCCTTTACGTTCCAATTGTTAACCTGCTCAGTTGTATAACTTTAGCCAGTATGAATTTGCTCTGAGGTGTGTTTGCATAACTCAAATAAGATGTAGGTATAAGAAAGTGAAATCTATATCAGTGGTTGATGGTAGATTTGAAGGAATCTTGTTACTCTAAGGAGCAGCATCCAGGTTATTAATGCAAGGCCAAAGATTATATAGACACACTCCCACACTATATCTTTATTGTCTGTTTACATTTTTCCACATCTGTAACTTGTTGTACATCTTTTAGCCTCAACTTCGAAACATCACCTGGTTGTTTTCCAATTTTTGGGACGAGAGCACCAATCCTCTAAAAAACACAATGTAATGTTTCATTTTCACGTTGCACTCGTCTCACAGTCATGCGTCTCTCCCTCATCAGCACACTCAGCCCTCCGTGGGGGGAAACTGCACACTGACTCACTGGATTATCAGTCGGAATCAGAAACACATGTTCTCCAGCTGTTATTTCACTTTGACAAAGTCCAGAGGCGCTCTCTTGTGTCTTGATAAGTTATTACAGGTATTGTGTCTGGATAGACTCATATTAGAGCCAATTCTAACACAATGTATAGTTGTGTCCTTTAGGACGGTTAAAAAACATGTACAGACTTCGTATATACAGACGTAGTTAAGGATCATGATAGATGTGTGATCAGAAGGATAACATTTATCAAGTAACAGCAATAAATATATAATAAAGATGTAACAACAGATACAAAGTAGATTCAAATATTTTTAAAATGTTCTTATATCTATATTAACCGAATAAATGTTTTAGAAACTGACTTTTCTTGCAAATCAGAGAAGAGACTGACTGAAGCATCTTATTTATGCCATCCATTAAATACATTTTTTGGTTTCTGTCAGATGTTGAGTGTTTGTTACTGCAGACTAAATTGTTGTCTGATGTTAAATCCTTTCCAGCATTACTGTGGCTTGCTGTAACGTAAACTTACAAGTGGTTGAAATATCTAGGTTTGGTGTCTTGAATGAGACAAACAGACAAAATTATAATTTTTCTTCATATTTGAGACTACATGATGTATATTTACAGTGTAATTCAAAGTTTCCAAAAATCTTGTGCTATATAATTCTCATGGTCACTTCTGCTTTTCCCCCGCTGCTGTTTTTAACCTAAAACCACCGCGGTCTGTTTTGATGAGCATTAGTACTGACACCATTAGATAATTCACAGCTTGCAGTAGCTTCAGGGTTGCTCTTGTTCTGGTATGATAATATATTGACAGAGAGCTGCTTGAATGCCCACGGTGGTGTGAAGTGACTGTACGTCCCTGTGTGTTTGGATAGCTGTCCCACTCCCCCACTGTATATCTCTCCTATACAGGGTTTCCTTTTTCCTGTCGTCCTCTGTAAGGATGCTGCTGTCCTCTTTCCCCCTCCTTTTCTTCCACATGTTTATGGAGAGCAGCTTGTCCCTAAGTTTCTTTGTTTTTCATTTGTATTCCCGTCACTCCCCCCGCCTCTTTCTCTTGTTTTGAGTCACATTTGTGACTTCTACCTCTAAAAATAATCCCGTCGGCCCTCTGACACACTGACCCCTGCAGATAGTTGAGTGGGTCGGGCTTATACAACACAGTCGTGTGGAGGGAGTGCTGCTTCTCAGAGGCAGGTGAGGAATGAGGCATGTACAGTACAATCTGAGTACAAGTTTAACCTTATAAAGCCTTCTATAACATTGTCTATTTTTGATGCTTTCATTTAACAAGAAGGATTAAGCTGTGTCTCTGTGCTTTGACAACATTTGTAGCCCATTCAAGCTCTGTGCAATGAACTACAAACATCTGGAGTTCAAACCTAAAAAGTGAACATTTCTGTCTTTCTAAAGCAGCACATAAAGTTTGAACACAATACCTTTTATAAAGTAAACATAAATATCACACAAAGTCAGTAAATTGAAAGGACAAGGATTTATTTTTTGCAATGCTGACAGCTGAAAACATTCAATATGACATCCATGTTTTCAACGAGTGCCTCAAGAGTCCGCAGCACAGTTTCACATTTTTAAGGAAAGACGAGGATGAAGAGGCAATCAACGAAAGGAGAGGAGGAAGGGGAGATAAGTGCTGAAAAGGAGTCTGATTACCAGCGAGACATCGACCCTGTTTGTGTAGAGTGGAGAGGGTGGTCGTGGTTTTACACTGAACTGGCATTACAGCAACGTTACAACAGGTTTGTTTGCATTGAAGCTCAATGTTTCTGATGTATTTATAGAGCAAATATTTACATTTTTTACCCAGTAAAGACATAAAACAGACAAAAAAACTTCACAAAATAATGATTACAACTGTTGCATCTGTATTGATTTGCCAATCAAACAATCAATCTGTCTACAACAAATTATCAGGGTGAGTCTTGTCCACTCCAGTCTGGTTTTAGCGAGCTGAGGAGCATGCAGCAATAGAGATTTGCTGTGTTTGAAAGTCCAGAAAGTTTCATGAGGTAGGCTGAAATGCAATTTGTGGCTGCTTAGTTTTTTTCTTCTCCTCCAGTTTGGTTGCTAGTTGTCACTTCCGTTGGTTCAGTTCATTTTATCTGCTTCAGGCTCAGCAGTGCGGCCTGGCTGCTGGTTGAGGTGCTCCGAACACCTCCTGCGAGGCGTAGGTGATGTAGAGGAAGCCGTCAGTGTCGCTGTGGTGGGAATAAACCTCCCCCATGCTGGAGGACATGCAGGACATGCTCTTCTCTGCCACCAGGAGGAACAGAGCCTGGGTGGATTCCAATGAAATCTTATTCCTGAAAGAATTAGAGAGGCAGTTGGAGGTGGACAAAGGATGGAAAACAACATATTTTTAGGACAAAGGAGGAGAGCGTATGAGGGAAGCACGCGGAGAACAATGGCAAATCTGACAGTTTGGGGGAGAAAGTGGAGAGAAGGGAGGGTTGGATTGAGGAGAAAAAGGCTAGAAAACTCAAAAACAAGTTGGTTGAGAAGTGAGTGGGAGCCTTGAGAAAGTCTGTTGGTTCCACGAGCACACAGAGTCACAAATCATTTACCTGAGCAGAGAGAGGAACTGACCCAAGGTGAGCTCAAAGGGAACCAGGAACTTTGTTTTGTCCAACAAAGGCAGAGTCTTTTCACGGATGTAACGTTCAACTATAACCTGAACACAAACACATATCTGGGGTCAGCTGGTGGTGCCATCACATGCAATTTAAAGTGTGAAACTGATGATTAAATGCAATGGAAAACCAACTTACCGGCAGTTTGTTGGGGAATTTAGTCCGAATGGTGCACACTTCATCTTTTCTTGTTTCTAAAAAGAAACAGAGTGGAGTGTTTTATGCAGCATCCATACATTGTGAGTTCAATGTTCAAAAGCAAGTAACAAATGTGACTTACCGAGGCATTTCCTTTGCTTAAAGGGCATCATCTCCATGGATTTCTCAAAAGGAGCCATGTTTGTTTGTTGCTTAGGGCGGTTTGCAGAGACCAGCGGTGATGGAGGCGCTGCGACGGTCTTGCCCGGGCTGACGGTAAAGTCCCCTCGGGTGGAAGTCAGCAAACCCCACTATGCTGCTGAGACCACTGGTGTTTTATAGAGGACGGGGCGGGGAGGAGTCGAAATGGGACACACACAATCAAAGGCACACTTCTCGTCCTGGTGGGCAGTGTGTGCGGCTGCAGGTTCACATGCACTGGTTATCTAACTGGGCATTCTCACATCTTTTGGTGATTTTGGGTGCTGCTGTCAAGTACACAGGCACACCGAGGGGTACAAACATGAGGCAGGGAGCGGAATGAGGGCAGCCCAACATGTGAGGAGCATAAACACCACATGACATTAATGATTTAGACACACGGGGACCCCAGAGGAACCTGGTGGCACTTTTATCATGAGATTGCTCTGACCTTTGACCTCACTGTCTGATGGCCATGCCTGCCACATAACAGTTACGCTCTGAATGATCATAATCAATCGTAACACTGACTGGAGTGTTGATGAGGAGGTTTCAATTCTGGTGCAGAATCTCTAAACTCTAATAAGATGTAAATATCTTCCAGTTCTTGTTTTTCTGATCTGCTATTTATTGACTCCCCATTGTCGCATTTACTATTCTCTATTTCCTCCCAAGCAGAACTTGAAGTCTGATCAGTGGGTGGTGGTGGAAAGTAACTAACATAATATATACTTACTATGCTATACTATACAATTTTTAGATAGTAGTACTTTAATTCACTATTTCCATTGTATATCACTTTATACTACTTCACTACATTTCAGAGGGAAATATTGTACTTTTTGCTCAACTCAACTACTTTGCAGGCTCAGATTAATACTACTAATTATAATCAACAAGATTGTTTTGATGTAATGTTGTAAAGAAGATAACACTTTATGGATTGGTGAAATTAACAAGCAGCCCAGCAGATAACATATATTGAATAATTGAAATTAGCTCCGCTTTTACCAGCTTCAAAAATAGCTAATACATCTATCATTTAAAATCCAATAACATGGTATTAATTATTCAAAAATGGGTCATTCTGCATGATGAATACTTTTAATTTGGTACTTTGATTGGTATTTGGTATTTTGAGCCTAATACTTTTGTGCTTTTACTTAAGTAAAACTTTGAATCATCACTTTAACTTGTAGCTGAGTATTTATACCATGTATTTACTTCAGTAAAAATATCTGAGTACATCTTCCTCCTCTGATGGGCAAACTATGTGCTAATGAAGATCATGTGATATATAGTTTTGTCAGCTGATTTGTTTTTAAAGGATTGAATGAGGCAAGCTACATGTATTAAGGCATTGTCTGCTGTCTGTTTAAGGATATAATGTGGTAAGTAAATGTACATATAGTTTAATTCAGTTTAATTCAATATAAAACAAATTGTAGAAACATTGCTAGGGACGGAGGCTCTGTTGTGGATGAAGATCACCCTCTGCTGGTTGAAAGGTGGCACTAGAGCAAAGTGCACTGCACCTGTCACATTCAGAATACAGATATATGATTGGCTGATCTTTTTTCATATTGAAAATTGTGCTTTTGGGGTTTTTAAACTTTGTGGACTTTGACATTTTGATATTCATCAACGGAAAGAATATAAATGCATTTGCCATCAAGTTTTTATTTACCAAAATAGTACAAATAAAGCAAAGAGTAGACAACACATTTAATAATAATAATGATATTAATAATTTCCATTACTTTTGAGTCTTCTTACATTTTAGAAGGCTCCAGGCAAACATATGCTGTTAGGCAATTAGTGTGTGGTAATTTGATTAAACAGAGCTTTATTTATAATAATAATAATAATAATAATACATTTTATTTATATAGCGCTTTTCATAGTACTCAAAGACACTTTGATTTAGGATTATACACCATTTCAACACAACATAAACTAAAATAATAATGTTCTAAAACGACATGTTGACACCGGTCCGTTGTAAAAGTCAGGGCCACATGATAAGGGAAACAATTATATTGAATTTGTGCTGCAAATAGGCATTTTTCACAGCAGACACTTTAACTCCATCATAGGCAATTAAGAAAAAGTACAGTGGTTACTAACAACACCGACGATGTCTCTGTTACATCCAAGTGTCCCAGTGAGAGAGCATGCACGATACCATGGCCCTGAAACTGAAGCGATTTATAATTCTATTATTTTCAAAATGTCTTGAAAAAGCTGCATTCCCAGACCAAAGTTGTTTTGTTTAAGTTTTGGGGCCCTTGGGGGATACTGCAGCGTGCATGTTTACACCAAAAACGTAGTATCATGTGCAAAATGACAATACCCCAGAGCATGATGAGGCCACTTTGTTAACCCACTACCTTCATGGGAACACCACAGGAATGTGAGTATGTGTGCTTTGGTATCCTGCTTTGGGGAAGTATGAGTTGGACAAGCGTGGATCCGTTCGAAAAACTTCCCTGTCCAATCCGTGCGCAGCTCTGGTGCAGCGGCTCCTCCTCCCCGCTGCCTGCTCCCACATGTAACGTTATCACCCCCCGTCAGTCTGTTGCATTGTCTCAGTGGGGACGCTGCGTTCAGGAGCACCGCGCCATGGTAACTCCACTGGACCGGGAGGCTATTAAGTGACATTAAGAAAGGATCGTGTCAACAGGAAATGAAGGCACGGCTCGTTGATGTTCCGTCAGTGTACCGGTGGATTCATTAATACTGGTCTTGTGCCAGTCAGCAGGCTGCCTGAAGCTGTAGGCTGCATGGCACGTTAGAGATGGTGATTACATTTTGAGTATCGCGTTAATTCAAGCGGCTACTATGTTGCAATCGCTCGTCCGGACCCGTGTTGCTCAACCCGGAGCTGCACCATAGCCCACTCAGTCCTCTCATCAATTGCACGGCAACTGAGCGGTGGTCAGCGGTGCGCCCCGGTTCCGCCTGCCCGGCGGCACCCCCGACGAGGATGGCCGGCAGCCGCGGTTGCATGAACTCGCTCTGGTCGGGTACCGAGCGCGTCCGCATCGGAGAGCGCCTCAAAGCGACGCTTGCCGGGGTGCTGGAGCTGGAGCTGCTCAGGTGCAAACACCTGGAGATGGTGGACACCGCACTGGAGGACCGAGCCTCTGCTACCGCCAACACCGAAGAGCCACAGGCGGAGGAGGCGAGCAGAACCCCGGAGAGCGCCGCCTCGGAAGCCGAGCATGGCTCTGCGACATCCCGCAGGCAACAGGTCAGTCAGTGCGTCTGTCACGGAGCTCTACATGACGAGATTATTAAATATGGATGCGGGGATGACTGTGATCTGCCAACAAGCCGGTCCCTCTGCGGCTCAGTAGACAGATTTCATCGCTGCCCGGCGGCGCACGACTGTGCCGACGGCTGAGCACCCATCTGATTGAGATGGTGCCAGGGGCCATCCGTGCATGCAGCCTGATCATTTTACACAACAGCAGTGTGTGACCGTCACATGGAGCAAATGTCAATGAGGTCAGGGTACAAGGACCAGCTCAGTCTGGCTGGCTCTGTGCCCTGCCTCAAGGTTAGAGAGGAGGATGTGGTGGGATACAGGCGCTAAAATCAGCTGCAGGTATTAACAAGCCAGCCACCAGACACTGCTGCAGTTTTTTTGGCTGTGGCCGGTAATACTCATCAGCTGTAAAGGTCACTGTGGCACCCAGTTTGCATTCAAATCACTCTGATCACAATATGAAGGTAGATGTCTGTCATGTTGTCCTGAGCAAAAAGTGCAGTTTTTGAAATCTTTAATGCTCCAGTAGAGCCTTCAATCTGAAAGGTCTTGATGTGTGATCTTCAAACACACCCACAGACAAAGTAACCCAGTTCCAGACCTTTCCCTGAAATGCATACGCAGGTCTTTTTGTGTTGAGAATGAGATGAATGTGGGCTGACATGTAATACAGGAGGACAGGAGGTGAGCAGGTCATGCTGGAGGCCTGGATACTGAGGCTGTTGATGGTCTGGTCCATTACTTGTGAACATGAACTATATTTGAACCTGTGAAGTGATGTAAAATCTGTTGGAAATGAGAGGATAAATGTGAATGCGAGTGCACCCAACACGCGTTTCTAGTTAGAAATGGGAGATGTTGTAGTTTAGTGCATCTTGCCTTGGCAAGAACATATTGAACCTATGGAGCTGAATAATTTGTTGATTAGTCAATTAGAGGACTGACGGCAACTATTTTGAAAAGGAATTATTCTTTCAACTAATTCTTTCATGCAAAATTGATAGAAGCTCCTTAGTAACTTCTTAAATGTGAGGATGTGCTGCTGTTTTGTCTCTCTTTGATAGTAAACTGAACATGTTTTGGTTTTGGACTGTTGGTTGGACAAGACGAGCAATTTGAAGCCGTCACCTTGGGCACTAGGAACCTGTGATGGAATCCCATCCCAACCCCACTCCCTCATTTTTTTGAACCAAAGGGAGCAACAATAATTGCATCTCACCACCACATCGACAACCTTTTTAATGATCCTCTTTCCAGCCGTGAAATTCCTCTTTAAAATGTCATCAAGAAATAATCGCCTTACTTTTTTCTTTGCACCTAATTCACTGCATTGTACGGAGTCCGTCATGGATTATCTCTGGATCATTTCCAAACCAGTAACATGACTTGTGTTGTGTTCAGAGTCTGCTGGTGCTACATTAATAATATTTCTATTGTTATTCTGACAAAGTAACAGACCCTTCATCCACTTCACTTTGCACACAGTGTTGCTACAATGTGAATATGTGTGCCTGATACTAATGAGCCGTATTAGTCAGCGCGTTAATGCATGTTCTGTCTAAACCAGGCCACAGCTGAAGTCACCTTTTTGCAGAACGGTGTATTTATTTGACAAAATGATATTATAGCATAGCATTTACAGGCTGCACTGAAGGGAGGAAGATAATAATAATAATAATAATAATCAGTTTTTTTATCAGTGCAAGCGACAGAAATGTCAGTCCCATCTGAGGGTATCTGCATGGAAGTGTGGCTCATAATGTGCCGCCTTCCTCGCCGCCCACCTCCTAACATCTTCTCTGTAGTCCCCCCCCCCCCCGTGGTGCTGAGATATCCTGCAGAGAGGCCGAGCAGCATTGCTCATTCTCACCTCCGAAGGGAGCTGCCAGTGTAGCAGAGCAGGCTGGCCCTCTGCCCTCTGGCCGGGCCGACCTCCGCCAACTCCAACGCAACATTTGCATAAATGGAAACAAATAGTTGTTCTTCGTTGATTCAAAAGTGAGCACACCTAGCTTAAACAGCAGCTGGAGAGCGAACAAAGACGAGGGAGTAGATGTTTATTACTACCATAAAGGTGCAAAAGTGACACTTTGGGTTTCATTACTTACTGCTTTGACAAACACAAGTTGTTCTGCTTTTAAAAATAGAACTATTAGAATAGAACTATAACTGAGGATTGAATGACTCACAACATAATGCGCTTGACTTTAAAACCCACTTTGTTTTTTGTTTGCTTTGGAATTAAACTCTTGAAATGTGATTCACCCTTTCTCTCACTAGTCGTCCAGAGAGAGTAGGAGTTTGTTTGGCAAATCGGGATTATGGCTGGTTAGTGTCATCTGTGATGGAAAAAAAATGTAATTTAAAATGACATCTTTTCAACCATGTGATGTGTTCTGGCGTTTGTGGCGCACGCAGGTTTTTGAAAGACGCAATAACACCCCCCCAAAAAATGCATCTTCAGCATTGTTTGTGGAAAGAAAACACATTTGATTTCTTTATCATGAATAATTCAGTTTTGGGGATGCAATAATTTTTTTTTAATAAATGGACCAAGCTTTGATTTCCAATGAAGTATTCAACATGTATTTTATAAATTAGAAGAGAACTTGTTTGTAACATTTTAATCTTTTCACACTTTTCAGCAACTCTTCTTGCCTTCAGAATGGGTGTCAAGGCCGAGTTGTTCAAACACTGATTGTTGCCGTAGAATGTTCAGTGTTCAAAAACAGAATTGTCCTCGCTGAAGAAAGCACAGAGTGCACAGGAGTGAGGGGGAATAGGGATAGGCAGAAAATTAATCAGCAACTGTTCTGTTAATTTTTTTTTAAAGCAAAAAATACCCCAAATCCATTGGTTTCTTCCTCCCAAATGTGAAAACGAGTTGCCTTTTCTTGTCTTAACACTCTTCCATATTGAATAACGTTTTGGGCTGTTGGTTGATCAAAACCAAGCATTCGATGACATTACCTTGGTCGTCATCATATTAAAGATATCTGCTGTTTTATAGACCAAATTACTTTTCAATAATCGAGAAAATCAGCAGATGAATCGATTATAAAGATAATAGTTAGTTGTAGCCATAATACACAGCATGTGTACATGTCTCTACACCATCTGCAGTGCTGTATTCACTATTACTGAGGGCAGCCTGTCTTGAAATTAGGTTTGGTATTGGAAAGCATCATCTTACATGGAGAGCCATTACCCTGACTTGTGGAGTGAGACAGCTTTTGTTTCTTGGTTCTTGCCTCGGGGATCTTTCTGAGCTCACCAAAAAAAAACAACCTCTGTAAAGCTGATACTTTTATGTGCAATGAAAGATTCACCTGAATGTTTCAGAAAAGCTGCAGCGCATATCACTCCACTCAGCTGGTGAAGATGAAGGTGCACAGCGTGGGCTGTCTTTTAAATTTCAATACCACATTTATAATGCATGAAACAATAAACACTGCGCCGCGTAGAACAAGCACGTACTTCTCACCGAACACCCGCTCCTGTTTGACCAAATGATTCTGCCTCAACATGGCAACCGCTGCCATTTGTCTCGCTGTAATGACATAATGCACTTATTAAGAGGAGGTGTGTTGCTTGTGCAGCTGCCATCACTGTAGCATTATTTTTTCCAATCGACCCATACATTTCCTTCACATTGTTCCAGAGGGACTGAGCTGCTCCCTCACATGGAGGCATATCATGTTACAGAGCTCTGAGCAGATCCCCATCCACTTGCCTCCTATGATTTGATCATACACTGGTCTCTGTGTAACATTATATCCCGTAATGTGCAACGCATTATATTGTTGGGGGATAATACGGATGAGATGAAGGACATATAT
>NW_022280057.1:4057063-4119082 GCF_004355925.1 Anarrhichthys ocellatus
CTCCTCTTGGCTGCTGTCCTGGAGGGGTTGGGGATTTGGAGGATAATTGGAGGAGGGGGTTTCTCCAGCAAGCACTTACTAATCTAGGAAATGGAGGCACTTTGCTTTACTTGACTTGTTCTTGCTAGTGCGTGTGCGTGTGTGTGTGTCAAATTATTCCTGGCTGTTCCAGTAAGCGGTGTGACATCACCGGTGCACGTCTGGTAAATGATATCCTGGATGTTCATCCCTACATGTGTGTTTAAAGCAGTGGCCTTATTGTCAGTGGTGAAAAGCAACTGAGTACATTTACTCAAGTATTGTACTTAAGTACTGTAGTATGATGCTACATTCTACTTCTACTCCACTACATTCAGTGGGAAATACTGGACTTTTTACTCCACTACTTTCAGTCGACAACCATAGTTATCAGCTACGTTTCAGATTAAGATTGTGTAAAATAAAAAACATATGGAAAACGTATAAAATACAATACATTGGTAAAGGTAAAGTCAGTGGTTCCTGAGCTTTTTGTGTTGTGACCCCTATAGGCTATCAAAGCATGGTCCAACAATTTTTAAGATGAGATCTAATAACAAGCGATGACGAGTGAAAACAATGCTTCTTCAATGTTGTTTGTGGAAAGAAACGCATTTCATTTGCATAAATATGTTTCAGTATCTAAATAATTCATTTTGCGACCTGCAATCTGTTTTTTTATAAATAGAACCAGCTTTGACTTCCAAATGAAGTGTTCTTCATGTGTTGTATAAACTAGAAGATAACTTGTTTGTAACATTTTAGTGTTTTCACACTTTTCAGCAACTCTTCTTGCCTTTCAGAAGGCCAACTTGGTGAAATAGTGATTGTTGAAGCAGCTCATGGTTGATGCTGCAAACCTCCAGGATGTCTTGATTTTGAAGATAAGATTTCTAAGAGGTGGGAGCTACCGGTATATGAGGGGCTACTCTTAGTATGTGATCATGCATGAACATCTAGAGAACTGGGCCCGCTATAATTTACAATCTTTCTCAGAGGTGAAACTCTACTTAAGCAAACAAGCCGTGCACTGTGTATCATGAGTGACTCATGTTATTACACCCATTGGCTGATCCCATCCATATCAAATTAGACCAAATATCATTTTGCCTCTGTATGACTGAATGCTGAATTTTTCGGGACTCTTATAGTTGGGTAAAGTTAATTACAAATGTTGTTACCCGGTTGGCCTTTTCCTCCATATCACCAATGATTTTTACTTAGAAAAATGTTGTACTTGCATATAATCATAGTCACATTATTTAGATAGTGTGTCAAAGATTTTGTCAATATTGCTTAGGTCCAACTTGTCACGTTTTCTTTTTCTCAGGCTCCCTCAGATACAGTGATATTTCCCTGTCAGAGCAGCTCAGAGGACTATGGCAGTAATTCAGGGGACGGGACGGTCCACTCCTCAACTTGCAGGGGGAATAACTCACGTTGGTCCACTCTGTCCTGGGACGCCCCGTCTGACCTGCTTTCGCCCCCAACACCAGACGCTGGCGGTACGGTCCATCTGGACAGCGACTCCAGACCTAGTTCAGGTAAATGGATAGACTTGTTTTCAGTGGTTCAATGTTTGGTCCACAGCTCTGACTAGTGTGCAACACAGTCAATTTCTGCTCACCTTGTGTAAGCGAAGTCCCATTAAACATTAACCAGGCTCTTTTTTACGTGTGTTTACTTGCAGTCAGGGACTTGGCACCGACTCATTTGTTTCTCTCTCACAGTCAGCTTTTCATGCCAAACTCTAATCCACTCTCATTGTAACTGTGGTCTCTGTGTCTCTACACCCAACTCAGACAGTCCTCTCCCTGCTATGCACTCATGCACACCTTCTTTTATACGATTCTTTACTCTCTTGCAAAGGGTGACTTGAAACCTGCAAGGCATTATTTCAGAATTTTAGTTTTGAAGTTAGTTTCATAGCTTAACCTTTTCATTCTTCCAAATATTAAATACAAATGAAGGTTTTTGTGATATTTTTCGAGCTAATGCAAGTCTTCACAGCACTTGTGTTTTTGCACTGCAGTACCTTCATGTTACTTGTTAGTCAACCAGAGGATCCAGTATGGTGACGCCTTTCTACTGGAATTTAGGTGACCGCAGTTTGAGTTTCTATCGGCGATGTCTTTGTTTAGCTGGTTTTCATTGACCTTCCTACCTACCTATTTCTCTTTACAGTATGTACAACCAAACTACACTTACAGAAAACATAATTTCCCTTCTCAAGAAAGACTTAATAGACAAAGAGTATATGGAACAGCAAACAACTTGCTGTATGAAACTGTTGGATGTTTTTTTAGTCACCATTTTTTATTTATATTTAACATGAAGAGCAGTGAAATAATAAATAAAAAGAAAACCAACAAGTCAGTAACAGTACAAAATACAATCTCGAATTCAGAGAAATAACGAGCAGTATATTACATCATTATATCTAATCAATTGTTATCTATTGTCACTTAGATATCAACATAAGATACATACATACTAAACTTTTCCTCACTCTTTTTAAGGTTTCTATTCAGTGAGCGGGAGCTCTCTCTCGGACTCTTGCTACTCTGTGTCCAGTGACGCTGCTCAGGGAGGATCGGTGCCACCAGCCAGACCCCTGAAGCTGTGGGAGCAGGTTCCTCTGTCCGCTGACAACACTGACATCCTGTGGTCAGAAAGTACGGTGCCTCAACAGCAGCCTGCATTGCAGAGCAGCCTGGAAGACGCTGAACCCACAGAAGGGACACCAGCTTCAGGTGAGCTGGTGCACCGAATAGATCCATGTCATGTACATCCGTTCATTTAATATAGCAGGTTTAAAAACGTCAACTGAAGGCGGTTCAAGGTAGTGCTCTGGCTATAAACATCAGTAGAGCTCTTAAGCCTGGAAATAGATAAATATATATACAATTAGTGAATGATGATCTATAATAATAGATAAATGTTTTGTTTGAAATTCTCCTCTTCTTGTCTCTTACAGTCCAAAGTGACATTGAAGCGACTGGTCTGAGCTTTCTGTCTGATCTCTGCTCAGGACTCGGTGACTCCCTGATGTCTTCCCTCCTCCCCCTTCTTGACTCCACCTCCTCTTCCTCCTCCTCCTCTTCCCTCCATCCAAACCCCCAAATGGACCCTCGCTACTGCATAGACCTGGTGTCCCGTCGGACCAAAGAAGTGTACCCCTACCCCAGCCCGCTGCATGCCGTCGCCCTCCAGAGTCCCCTCTTCACCTCCCAGAGCCGGGAGCAATCAGCCTCTCCAAGCCCTGAAGGAGCCCAAATAGATGAATCACAAGAGTCCAATGCTGATCCAACTCTGCTTCTCCAGCCCCCTGCCCTGGCTTCTTTCACCCAGCTGGAGCAGTACATCTCTCGACTGGCTCGCCAGTACCAAAGTCGAGTAACTTCCTCCACCTCCAATCTCACTTCAGCTGCCACCCCAGGTCAAGTCAGGCACAGAGGCCTTTGTACCCCTGGCAAAAGTCACGGTTCTACGCAGTCCCTTTCTGCCTTTGAGAGCCGCAGTACACCCTCCACCCTGCTAGGGGGCAGCATCACTCCCTGTAAGTCACTGCTGGGTAACTCCGCCAGAATTAGCCTGAGCACCACGGGGAAAAAAGCCACTAGGAATTCTATCAACCTGGGTAACCTTCCTTCAGCAACCGGAGAGGACGTGAACATAAATCTGCACCTGAACTTTAACTTGAACCTGACTCCTGGTTTAAATTCTAGCCGGGGACTGGTGGACAATCCCAAAAATGGCAGCTGTGGAGCTTTGAAGAGCAACTTTGCTTCAGCTTCCACGGCCTCTGCTACATCACTCTCCTCCGCTACACCCGCCCCGGCACTTAGGGCTCGCCCTCGCATTTCAACATGTCCAAGCAGCCTGAGCCACCGCAGTTCCCTGGAGGTCACTTCAGGGTCTGGACCCAATTCTGGATTTGGATCATCTACCTTCTGTCGCTCATTAGACTGGAGCAGCGGTGCTCCACCTGACACTGGACCATCAGTGTTTGGTACAAATTCTGGATCAGCTCCTAGGTCTCAGCGCAGTAGCTTCATCCAAGAGTCCAGCTCCAGTCCCAAGATAAGCGAAGACTCCCCCATGGTGGAGGAGATCTCCCGCCTCTCAGGCCTCTCCAGGTCTGTCGTGGTCGGACTGATGGAACAAGGTGTGGAGCTGGATATTGACTGCTTCCAAACAGATACTGCAGGCGAGGTGAGGGGTCACAGTAAAAATCACTTGACAGCCCAGTCAGATCAGTCACATGACTACACTAGACTGACCGACCTGAATCCCCAGAGACCAATACAGCTGTCTCTCAGTGTCACCCATTCTCCACAGTCTCAGTCCAGCATCACCCCTCCTCTTTCACACTCTAGCAGCCCCATACACCCTTATCAGTCCATCCATATTCCCTCACCCCACTACTCCTCACACTGCCACTACCAGCAGATCCCTTCCCCATCCGATCTTCCCTCCTCCACAGCCTCCTCCCCTGCCTCCCGCCCCACCACCAGGGGCCGATCACCTCCCCGGCCTCTCCAGCCATCCCCTCTGGGTGCCACCCCGCTCTCGGTTTTCCGTCGGGATGCGCCCTTCCAGTGCTCCCTACCTCGCACCAATACGAGGAGCTCTCCTTTGGAGCATAGCGGTATCCAACCAAGGGGTGGATCACTTCGGCAGGGTGGGGGAGGAAGTGGGGGGAGTGGCGGGTGGAAGAGGGTGGAAGGGGAGGGGCTTTATAGAGGAAAGCATGCCTCCCACAAGTTGATCCGGGCATCCACGGTAAGCAGCTACGCCAAGAGAGAGGACTATAGCTACGATTGGGCTGAGGAGCAGGAGAGGGAGCGATCAGCAGCCCAGACACCCAGGAAGACCTCCAACAAACTCTGGAGGGGCTTTGAGGGACGCATCTGGGGCAAAGAGTCCGAAAGCGAAAGAGAGGAGATGGACAGAGCTGAGTATGGCTACAGGTGGAGGAGGAACAGCGTTGAAAGCTGGGGGAGGGAGCATCGAAGGGGGAAGGCCTCATCTAGCAGCAATGACAAGAGGCCAAAAGTTGAGAACTCCCCCATCTTCTCAAAGAAGAGGGCGAAGGAAGATGGGGAGAGATGTAGCACCAGCCTCAGGCTTTCCAGGAGGGCGTTGTTCAGGAGTGAGTCCCAAGGCTTGCTGGTGTCACGTAACCACGCCGAGGAGCCCCCAAAGCGGGCACACTGGGTCTCCTCATTAGATGTGGGGCAAGGAGGCATGGGCCTCAGCAAACACGAAGGCGTCAGACGGCTGAGAGCAGAGCAAGACAAACGTCTGTCCTCCACAGCAAGCCTCTTTAACCTCTCTCGCTCTCAGAGCCTGGAAGGCAGCTGCCATTCCCTCTCCCCGCTCTCCTCCCCTTCCTTCTCTCCATCCCCTCCTCCACTGATGCCCCTGCAGCGCTCTCGGTCACTGAGGGACTTGGGGAGGAGAGTGTTTGGCTCCATGAGGTCCCTGAGTCTCAAACGGAAGCCATCCAAGAAATGACACTTGTACAATAACATAACCATCACAGTAAATGCATCTTCTACGTGTTACGTTCAAAACACCAGTGATGGTTGGTATTATATTTCGTGTAAAAGGAAGTGCCATCACTTATGATTGATTAGACAGATGCACTGGTTTTATGATACTGGCTATAAGATATCTTCTAGTCTAGACCTTCTAGTATGATGGAAGTTCCTCTCAGGCACATAAAGTCTGTAAAACCTGCTATTAATTTTGCTCTTGGCTCACGTCATTCATCTCAGTAATGTTTTCGTATATTTTTACAGACACTTTATAGCCTCCCAAAAAACGACAAAATGTCAGCATAATCACAGTGCTTTGCAGCCAATTGATTTCATTGTTGCCTAAAGTCTTTTCTCACTGACAATGTATTATTGTAGATTGTGCACCCTACAGTAGCAAAAGTGAGCACCGTAGGGTGCAGCAAGGCCCACATCGAAATGTCAGTGAAGAAAACATAGGCTACAACTGTTGGGGTGAACAATTCCTTTTAGGAGCTGCAAAGAACTACAAATCTTCTTTACTACTGTGGGTTTCAGTGGAGTTTTTCAAAGTGTGAATGTTGTTTCAAAGGATTTAACGTCTAAAGCCCAATTTAAAGATATTAAATATGAACTCATATTAGTTATAAGCAGAACCCTCCTGTAACCATGAGTATGAATGTGTATCTGTATACTTCTGCATGCTGCTCTGTGACTAGTTCAGTGATTATAGCTATTGTGAGAGTGTGATATTCCTCCGTTTTTAAGGGTAGCAGTGCCTCTGAAGTACAATCATATTGGCCAGATAATGACCAAAACCAAGCAAATACTCTTTAACTTGATATTGTGCTCAGGATTTTCAAATAAATATGGAATGATTAAAGATATTGATGCGTTATTTGAGACAAGATGTGGCTTCTCATGGCTTACAAATAATAAAAGAACCAATAACTAAACTTGTACTGTGCCTGAACTACCTTATTGCATTATATAATCAAATGAGTTTGTTAAAGAGACAGAGACTGGAGGTTATTTATTTAAAAAAAATATTTTACTTGAAAACTCACAAAATCGCATTCACAGTACTGACCAAACAGCTGCAATGATGTAGGCGAAATCAGAACTTTTAGTGCATTGTCACTTTAGCTTTCAAAAGCATTTTTGTGAAATATCCAAACTAAATACAGCTTTGCATCCGTGTTGCTAGGAAACTAAACTTCCCCCATCCTCTCCTTTCTATTTTCAGCAGCGACATCTTTCGTTTCATTACGACTGCCTCCCAGTCCTCTGTGTAATTTTCAATTCTTACTTTCCTATGCTCACCTGATGCACACCTAAAAGGTCACACGAGTCAATATGTGTGAACATTCTTCAGTTGGTTTGTAATCAGTTGAACAGAGTCTCTCTCAGTTTGAGGCTTCATTTGGTGGGCTGAGCTGGCTGGCTAAAACTCCTTCACTGGCTCTGTGGGTTTGGTAAATGCCTTCTTCGGAGTTGCTCTTCGGGCTGGGGGAAAACATGCCTCGGTACATGGCCCTCTCTTTTTGTAAATCATGACTCAGTTTCTCCTCGGCCCTCTGCAGCTGTTTCCTCACATTGGCATCTGAGACAGAAAAAGGAAGATGTTTTATTTTGGAAAGACATACTTTCCTTTATCCAAGAGCTGAGGACTAGTAAAGAATCTGCAGGATTATGCATTTAATGTATAGATATGATTCACCCAGCAATTCTGTGACAGAACCTACTGTCCTTTGAAGGAAAATCAGCATGGTGCAAAAATCTAATATTATATTTGAAAAACCTTTATTACAGGACGCTTTAAACGTATCTTGCTTGTTCAATCAGTGACAAGATATAACATGCTTTAGAGCTGCTGGTGGGTGGATTTTTTTAGTACCATGAGACACAGTAATGCTAGCTGTTTCCCCAGTCTTTATGCTAAGTTAAGCTAACTGGCTCTAGCTTCATATTTAACGACATGTGTGGTATCGAGCTTCTCAGCTAACTCTTGGCAAAAAGGTGAATAAGCATATTTAAACATAATAAATACATAATGACAGTATGTATACACTGTACTAAGAAAAGGAAGTCTCAAAAATAAGAATAAGGACTAATTAAACATTTGAGATAAATATCCATCTTAAGTGATTTGTGAAAACATACACTGATGGCCTAAGTGGGCTGTGGATGACCCTGACGTGCTGGCACTTTTTCTTACCATTAGGCTGCTCTCTGCAGGCCTGGGTGAGGTACTGTTTGGCAGTCTGTGCATCTCCCATCTCCAGAGTGGCTACTCCTGCCCTGTACAGTGCCTTGACATCACCCGGCCGCCACTGCAGCACCCGCAGGCTGTAGTCCCGCACACGAGAATAGTCAACACTCTGTCTCTGCAACAAACAGGCTGAAAGAGATATATTTATACATATATAAATATAATACTACATATACGGTACCCGGCTGGCAATTTCCCTCATAAAGCAATCAATGAAAAAGCTTATAAAGGAAGTCACTGAATTGCAGAGGGATTTGTTGGTCGGGCATTTTCACATTGAAATGATTATCAGGACTCCATATAAAACTAGCAACTACATGAAACTACTTAGCCGATATTCATATGCATAGTTGTGATGATATCTACCAGCTAAGTTGTTGTAGCAGTCCACTTGTGTGTTTCTCAGTAAAGCCTCCTGTTCAGGTGTGAGAGCAGGTATCTCAGGCGCAAACCCTTTCACTGACGCCATCACATCAGAATCGAGGCCTCTGAGAACCAGCAGAGCTCGGTGATAACGCCCAATGGCCGAGCGAATGTTCTTCTCCTTGTAGAAAACATTCCCTTCCGTCTTCATTTGGGCTGCTTCCTCTAGCGAAGTCCAAACAGGCTTTACAGAAGTCTGTCGGTGTCCAGAAAAGCTCGGTTCCACCGCTTCCCCTTGCACATCCATACTCTCATCTCCTCCTGCAGCCTCCATTTCTGCGGTGGAGATAGTTAGCTGTTGAGATTAATTAATAAGTACGTATTAATACTAGTTTTATGGGACCTTGTTAAATAGGCACTCAACTGGTTTTACAGTTTGTTTTTTCCCCCCTTTTTGGCTGGTAATTAACTGTACTGCTGGAGTAGAAAGAGAGGAAACTCACAAAATGATAGATGCAGTGGGAGTTTCTACAGCAGCAGTTGAGAGCCTCTCTCAAACAGCTGGGAAATATAGAGTTTATAGAAGAGTGAGGAGGAGTCGGAATGAGCTATTATTATATTTAGTAAGTGGAGATGTTGGTTTGAATCCAGTAGTTGGCGGTAATGCAACACTTTGGATGTCAACCGCTATTAAAAGCCAAAGAAGAAGAACGTCTCTAATAGCTACAGCCTCCTCGAACCAGTCCTGCAGGTGCAGTGTTTAAATGGTTAAAGGCATTAAGTTCGCTGGTTTACCCTGAAGAGAAGTGGGATCGTTGCATCCCACTGACCCAACGTATGACTATTCCCATGTTGCAAAGTAACGTTAGCTGGATAACTGCTCCCTGCGTGGACCTGGCTCTCTGGTAACGTTACAGCTAAACGAGCTAGCAAAGTTACCAACGCCACCGACCTACACACTAGCTATTCACGCTCATTCTGTTCAATTACAGGATGCCTACTCATTGTAACGGTTTGGTATCTTAATGTGTGGTCGATAAATTGCTCACCTTATTTAGCAACCGAAAGGAGAATCAACGGACAACTACGTCATGCAGTTGACAGTCATTCTGCTGTCGTAGTGGCGCTTCCTTGTTCTCTTGAGAAGAGATCAAAACTTCTACTTCTTGCAGCGTTACCGCCACAACAAGGCCAAATCAGGAACTACAGTACATGAATATAAGAATGTCTATCGCTACATTTAATAAATACGTGATGCTCTTTCTTTTCCTTGGGTCCAACTTGAACTTTCATTTAATTTTGTGTGTTGAACACACCTTATTTGAAAACCCTATTACATTAGGTTAACTGTGAACTACATTCCCATATAAGATACACCACAAAATCAGTTATTTTAGTTAGTTTATTTTACGATATAAAACTGGACTCATCCCTGGTTTTTCTTAGAAAGTGCAAAATTACTGTGCTCTCATTCAGATAATCAATCAATTAAAGAATCAATTGGAGCCATCTTGTCCACTACTTTAAAAAAAACAAACATAAAAGCCATAATGACTTAAATATATTTTATTGAATTAGAAAATCGCATGAACATTTTGGAACTGTTGGAATTTATAATATAACCATGTTTAATCATTGCAAACATTAAACGCTGTCCTCACTTCACTGCTGTATCATAAGAAATCGTAATTATCAATATTAATTCAACATTTACCACTTAGAACACAAAACATTACATAATAAAATGCTTATTATAAACTAGTCAATAATCAGTCAGCAATCAGAGTTTTCTTCCACATTGTCTTCCTGCTCTGACACATCCTCCAAATCACTATCAACCTCCTCATCTTGGAAGAACAGATCAAGGGCCTGTTGCACACTAAATCTTGCTGCCATGATGTCCGTCACTGAAATGGCAGCTCAGGTACCTTTATAATGTTATGACCCCCCCCACACACATTGCTTGCAGGTGCAGATCTTGTGTCTGTGACAAGGCACCCTTTGACCTCTGGATGACTCCCTTTGTACACCATATATGATCACTCCTGTGCTGTTTTACTATTTCACTGTTTCGTGGCTCCCCCATGCCCCTTCAAAGACCAGCAGGTGTCTGTCTCTGCGGGAACCTGGAAAAATGTTGTTGGAACACAGACAGTTCTCGTGCCAGTGTCGAGGTCCCCCTTGAACTCTGTCACCACTGTCCCATAAAAAATACACACAGACATGGCCTGTACAGTTTCACAGTTTCAAGATTCTCTAAAACCACCATTTCCCTTGATTTGACCCACACTGGTAGATCTAAAATCCATCTCAATAGATACGGGTCAAAATACACAAACATTTTAATATTTTTGTGTATTTTGGGGCACTTTAGGAAAAAGTCATCAAATTTCAGGCTAAAAGAATGACGTTTAGGGTATTTTTACTGCTGTCAAATGTCAAAAAGGGTCAAATTTGACCCTAACAGTATGTAAGGGTTAAAACATTTTTTTATTTCTAGTGGGATACAGAAAATGTTTTTTTAAGGCCATAATACCAAGAAATTGTTGCAAGAGATGAATTCTTACACCATATGTGGCCAAGAGTATTTTGTTTGTGTAAAAACACATTTGTGCTATCACAAAACCTGTTTGCATCCCATTAAATCATTTCTCTTTCAATCCTGCTGATTTGTGGTCAACATTAATTCAATCTCATTATGAAATTCAGGTTCCTCCTTGTCTGTTTTGGTGGTGCCATTGCTCACTAACGCTATTTTCTTTGGCGGTTCGTGGGTTTTCACTTTATATACATCCCACCTCTCAGGAATCAGTCCTCTATTGAAGAGCAGTGAAGCTAGGTAGGAGAACGACAAAGTAGCAAACATGTTGGACAACATGCAGATAGTCTGAACAGGAGAGTGCTGGACATATACACCATTCTCAAGTGTGCAACCTGGGAAGTGAAGAACAACAGGCAACCCTATTGTTGGCTCGCCACTCAGCACTCTCAGCAACACTCCAACAAACAAGCCTATGATGGAGCCGTAGCCATTGGAGATGTGAAAGAAGAGGACACAGACTAGTTGGGGGAACATGATGGTGTAGGTTATGCCTGAGCCCAGGATCCAGAAAAACATAATGCTGTTGTGTACGAAGGTGAGCATGGTGCCAGCTAAGCCCACCAACACCACGGATCACCCACTGGAGCTCCCTATCTGATGCCTGCAGGGGGGGGGGGAAGCCCATAAACTGAAATAGAAAAAGGAATAACCACAAGCATAATCTTCCCCTCAGGTCTCCTCTTACCATGGTCCTCAGCATGTTCCTATAGATACTGGATGTGAAGATGGAGGCAGCGGACAATAAAGCCGAGTCTGTCGATGACATCACTGCAGCAGCTATAGCTCCGACACCGATGATGGAGATGTAGTGTGGGGTGAGGTGCTGCAAGACAATGGGCAGAACCCGACTGGCCTCGCCACGCTCGTATGGGGTCGGGGAGCCGTACCCGGTTGTGTTCCAATCTGACACCAAAAATGTGACATAAATTAACATAGTCTCTCTGCACATCTGCTATTTAATTCTATTGCTGTACCTGTTGATGCTGCCACCGCTCCAATCAACACGGATGGGATCCCGAGTATGAAGACGAGGAGAGCTGCAATAAAACAGGTGATCCTGGCTATAGCTGATGAGGCAGCTGACAGCGTCCTCTGGTGGAAGTCCTGATATCCGAGGTTACCTAATGACTTTTAGAAACACTCTTACACTCTGTACATCAAGGACCACAGTGGAAATAATACTTATGTGTGTCATCCTGAATGACCCTAAGAATGGCTCTGTTCTATTCAATTCCTAGTAAGCCATGATAGGGAGCCAGCATGCACAGTACGACCCTGAAACCGCAGCAGCTAAATGGAATTCAGCTGCTGTAAATACTTCATTTGAGTATTTACACTTATTCTTTTACTGCTGTGTCAAAATGTAACCCTTACCAATATTAAGAAATTATCAATCCACCTCCACGCTCTTTCTTTATCCACTGAACCAATCCAGGGGGCCTGGTAGGTGAAGTTGAAAGCAGTCTTGGTGATGTCAGTTGAATGGGGGTTCATGAAGAGGAAGGGGACACATAACCACTGCAGAGAAGAAAAAGAACCACTGATTTTAAAACATGCATATTTACTTGATAAAGTGATATGACAGTTGTATGTGTGACGAGCAGCTGCTTATAGACTTGGCAGGATACCTTGGCAAAGCGCCACAAGCTTTTCTGTTGTGTAAGAACAAAGGAGATGTTGTGCCACGAGGGCGCACTTTCTCCAGGAAGTTTCAATTGAATTGTCTCATGAAAGGCTTTCGAAGAAAGCGAGGAACTCACCAAACTGATGAATATGAGGGTTAACTGTATGATGTCTGTGTAGGCGACAGAGTAGAGGCCTCCCAACAGTGTGTAGATGATCACTACTGAGGCAGAGATCCAAATGCAAACGGTATAGGGCAAATCCAGGATCACACTCATTGTTGCACCTAAAAAAGTAACACAATCATGCAGACTCGTAAACAAAATGTATACATTTAAAAATAATTGCTCTTTCTGTTGAGTATGATATAAACTGTGCACAATAGTATGATTAAATGAAGTTTTGATAGATGGTTTTAACTTAATTCAATAATTATTGTTAACTTAACTTCCCTCAGCTGTGTTTCAGTGTGTAACTGACACGTACAATACTTTAAACACAGACTGTGCTTCAAATCTAGTTGCATATCAACTAGATTTGAATCAAGTTGCTAAATCAAACAGATTTGACAACTGTCAAATCTTTTCAGGTTGGCAGGTGAAAGGTTCAAATCACAACACTTGTTTTAATCCTTTCATCAGCTATCGAAACATGTTTCAGCAACTTCCCTGATGACATTCTTGGACTTGTTCTATACTCACCCAAACACAAGATGCTTGTGGTTGGGGCATAAAACCAGGTTTGTTAGCTTATTGTTTGCAAGTTAAAGGCAGTTTCTAACCAAAAGTACGTTCCACATGGTGCAAAAAGTAAACAATGGTTTGAAGTATAAATTATATTATTGCAAAATGTGACTTTTAGAGAAAAGTGTCGGTGTGATTTACCTAAACCAATTAGAGATCCTGTAACCCAGATTATATCGGATATCAGCAGTGCCAGGGACAGAATTGCACTTCCCATTTCCATACTTGATCTGGAAGGGGTCCATCATTGTCACATATCTTTTGTCTCTCATCGTCTTAGCGAAGAAAAGTCCACCTTAAGAATTGACAAAGGGTGAGGGATTTGTTTCACAGTGCCAAACTGATTTAGAATTGCACCCCTGTATTATTGTCAGACTCCCAATGGACAGTTTAGTTTTTTTATTCCACACATTATTCTTTCCTGTCATTATTATTTCCTTCAGGATAAACACAAAATGTTGACATCATTTTAACGTCACTTCACTATCACGTATGTAACTTACAAGCCAGATCTGCCCAACCTGAATATACCACACATACTGTATACTGTATCTAGTAGTACAAACCCTGACAGAAATGTTCGCTATTTCAGATGTTTAGATATTCTTTCCAGCTGTGAGGGACAGTGTGATGTCACAAATGCCCCCTAATATGTCACTACTGGTGGGGGGGGGGACAATGTTTAATTTATATTTTAACATATAAGCGTGATGCCATTATTAAGATGCCTGAAAAACTGTCTTACCAATAATGAAAGCCAGAGATGATGCTGCCGGCATGACAGCCCACGCCAGTCCCATAGTTGGAGTGTACACTATCTCTGTCAGACCAATAATGAAGCCCCCTCCAACAAATGTAGCTTTAGGAAAAATACACACACACACACACACACACACACACACACACACACACACACACTCACACACACACTATTGTATACATAAATATTCCCTATATTTGTGAGACAGATTTACAACAGTATAGAAACCCTCACTGATCACATTGTTATCCTCTGTTTAGGATAAACTGACCTGTGAGAAATACAAATTGTCCAAAAAATAAGTTGTAGCATACAGAATACTGTGCCATTTAACAACTTAATGTTGTTTTATAAGTAGTATAAAGAAAAGTAAAACATTTAAAAAACATCACATTAAACTATTAAAGAATATGTACCATGAAATCAAAAAGTAAGTCTAATGAGATTACTGTTAATATTTTATTTCAGGCCTTCTTAGCAAACATGTCCACCTATAACATCGTGATAGATCAAAGAAAGTGCAGATATGTGCTGATTATGATAGAAACAGATTATATATTTAAGTTATAACCCCCCCTAATTAATGCCACATACTTGCATACAGTTTTGAAATACTTGGACTTGATTATATCCATTTTATGATGCTTTCTTCTCCACTACATTTTGGAGGAAAATATTGTAAGTTTTACTCCACTACAGTTATTTACCAGTTTTAGTTATGAGTTGCTTCGTATTGATAAAAATTGAAATCTAATAAATTACTATGTATTGTTTATTGGTATTAGTAAAGGTTAAGCTACCCAGCAGTATACAAAGAAATGAACAGAGTATTTATGTACTGTAGGAGGCTAATTCTACTTTTAATTAAGTAAAAGATCTGAATATGAGTAATGCTAATCCTCTGAGTTAAACACTTTAAACAGTAGTTATCAAAGACTACGTATATATTTTCGTCTTGACGACTACATGTGTAGGTCTAGTTGCTGAAGTAAACTTGACATGAAGTAAACTTGACATGCGTTTACTTGACATAAACAGGAAAAGAGTTAGATTTGTTAGAATAAGGCAGCTATTATTTTAGTCACATTCGAATCAACATGCGGCTCATTGCAATAGCTTTCAATTAAAAAAAAGGTCCATCTAGATGTACCCCTGAAACTACTGACCTGTGACTTTTATTTGAATTCAGCTGCCCCCATCCCCCACACTCACCTGTCGTAGTGAACACTCCCACCACCAGGCTGATCCCCCTGTTGCCCAGCAGAGTAATCTCTGTTTGGTCACCCTGGCAGCTCTTCTGCAGCCCCTTGGTCTTCATGGCGGCCCAGATGCCGATGCCCAGCACCAGCAGGTAGAAGAGCACCATCACCACTAGTCCAGGGATGTTCAGGCTCATCTGGTTTTGATACTTAACACAGCTATCCTGACAGACTAGTCGTATCAGCTATAGCCCATCTCTTACTAGCTGAGGAGGAATGAAAAAAACTATTAGGAGTCAACCGGTTAGGTCGAATACACAGCAAAAATGCTTCATTATCACTGTATTGCATATATGTACTTTGTCTTGTAGCCTGTTAGATATGTGTAGGTTTAGTTGTGGATTAACTATACAATAATCGTTTTATATATCTATTTTTTTTCATTCATTCATTTATTCATTCATCTCATTGCGATATAATATATATCTGTTATCCTGTTCTACGCACTGTTATCCTGTTCGACACACTAGGATCGAGTTCAGTCTATTGGTCCGGCCCTCCACAACAGTCCTTGTTTCTCATGTGGCCCCTTGGGAAAAATAATTGCCCACCCCTGCTGTAGATGCACCAGTCAGTTACTGTGCTCATGTAGCCTACTCGTACTCGTAAAATCAACAGTAACATCATAGCTTTGAAAATAGCACTGCAGTGTGTGTGCAGTTTATTTGTCTGTGATTATATACTACAACTCTTAAAATTCCCATGTCTTGTTTGACACCTGCTGATTTTAGTAAAAGGGGGTTGGTATTATTTTATTATTAAGTACTCATATCGGTACTGAAAAAAAACAAAAAACTGAGCGGATAAGAAATATGTCCTAAAGTCATTGTAGAATATTAGTTTTGCTTGATCTACATACTACTAATAAATTGACCTAACCTGAAAATTTATATTTTACGTATATAAAATTATGTATTTTTTGCAAAACTTTTTTTAAGTAGATCAAGCAGGACATTTTTATCAGTGAAGTACCCAAATGTATGTACTTGTACTTGGTCTGGAACAAAATTTACATAATTTATTTAAAGTGTGGACATATTTTGTTTATTTTAATACTGTCATATAGATTCACATATTACAGAACGAGAAAGCTGTATGGCTTGTGCTGGGGACTGGGACCGGGAGACAGCTCTCTGGTATAAAATCGCAAGAATGTTTCTAAAGCTACTATTAAATATTCAAGGCTAAATAAGCAAAAACCTAAATTGTTGACTGAACTGAAGTTAAGAAAGAAAACATCGTTAAGTAGCCTCTGAAAGTTGTAGTTGTAGTATTATCGGTGTCGATTTTTCATTTTCATTTAATTTCATGTTTATTTGGCAGAGACAACTGCAGTGTATCACTGCATATTTAGCTTCTGCTAATTTCCAAGACTCGTCCCTAGAAAGGCCTTTGAAATAACAAATATAAAACTATGTGGCATATTTTGTTGTTTGTCGTGGACAATCCAAGGGCCTGTAACAGTCGCACCATGTCGCAGAGAGCCTGAGGGGCCTGGCCATGTTAACACTTCTTGTTTGCAAACGCAATGTAGTTGTTCAAAGCTGAACATTTAGCATGTTCAGTTTTTGCAGGAAGTGACAATGTTGTGATATCCGTGACCTTTTGTCAAATGTTTAATCTCACAATTGTCAAACCCATCTTGGGGTTGAGTCAATGATGAACTTGCCTGCATGCGACCATGATACCAGTGGCAGGCCGTCAGGGCCTGCAAAGCCTTCTCTGAAGGATCACAAAGCTATATCTATTTTATAATTTTATAATTTTTCTTAAATACACTACATGTATTATAATTTATAAAAATATTTTCCCCATTAGCTTATTTTCTCATTGCAAAAGCTACTGTCTTCCTCAGTTGCTCTGCTTCCAGTGAAGGCTTGTTTTAAGTTGAGCTTTTATCCAATCAGATTTCACCTCTGTGTCTCTAGGTAAGAAGAGAGGCCGAGGCCTGCAGACTCACAAGTGCATCCATGTGCAGTTTAAGTGAATGGATATGATATTGTTGATTGTCATAGTCTTCAACCAATCAGATCTTTAGTTTGACATGTTGGGCGTATTCTTTGACGTGTCAGCGCCTGCTAGCCGGCCTATAGCTACGTCAGCATTACGTGCAGCTCAGTTTCGATGTGCAGCTCTGCAGTGAGGTACAGCATGGGCTGTGATTGGTCAGTGGGCGAGCACGTGACTATCGTGAAACGAAACTTAACAGCAGAGGGTTAGTCGGCGTTGTGAATCACATCACGTGATGCAGCTCAGCCAATCAAATATGGGCATTCTGACTGAGTGAGATGTACCACACACCGTGACACAGGGGGCTGAGACGAGGAAAGACATCGCAGAGCAGTACGTTGTGAAAGTAAAATCATAAGACGATATCCTTGGAATGATGGTGGGTCCTATAGCCAGACCAGCTGAGAACCACTGTCCTACATGAGTGCAGAAAACATTATATTTTCCTGAATTTAAGCTTCTGCATTTTCCAAATGCTCTACAGTAGTCTAATATTATTCAAACGTATTGTAAGCCTCGTACCGAACGGTTTAATATGAATACGTACATAGATACAGCCTTAGAAACGAATAATAGCTGTGGTGCCATCATGTGGTTATAAGGTGGTATGTCAGCTGCAGGACAGCAGTGAAGGCCTAGGTATAAAATGCACGGCCTGCCACTGCATAATACAGTGACTGAGGTATGAGAAAATCATTGTGTGCGTATATATATATTTTGGCTGCATCAAATGTTAGACAGTCCCTGATTAGATCTACTCATTTTTTTTAACATGATAGTCATATTTCAGGTGAGGGTCCAGCTTAAGACCTATATATTTTACCTTTTAAAATCTGTTAAGTAGTAGGCCTAACTATATCTGTAAAATAGTTTAAAAAATGTTACAATATTGTCCACAGAAATGAAGTATATTTACATAATAATCTCAAGTAGCACAAAATGGATCAATCCCAGTAAAAGTAGCCTAACGTTACCTCACAATTAACATTATACACTTTCACTTCAGCACTACTCACTGGGTTGTCCTCAGTAATGTTATCTAAAGTATATGTTTACTGTCTCACAGTCAGATTAATGTTGTCAAACATTTGCAAACAAACTAAGTTCAATTCAAAATTCAGCTGCAAGTTCAAATTTAGAAAGCAGCAGTTAGAGCTTTCTGTTGACTGCAATGTCTCTGGTTTACTCACCAGCCTGCTGAACGTTTGGTCGACTGTCTGTGTGAATGGGTTCATCTAGGACTGTCTTCTTCACTCTGTTTGCCTGTCTCTCTCTCTCTGTCACATGAGCCCTCATATACCCTTCTTAAAGGGGGAGGTGAGACTATTATTGGGTACTTGATAAGGGTCAACTGAGCAATTAATTATGTTTTATATATCTAGCTGCTTCTAGCTGCTTTCCAAGAAACTATTTACAAGGAAAAACGATTAGTATACTATTTATGAATCTGAAGACATGTTAAGATACCATCAACTTATGACAGACAAGACATCTTTCAAAAATGTAGGAAAGAATGTCTGATACATGAATGCAAACCTGACTGCTGCCTATAGCCTACTGCAAATACATTAGTGTTTGAAGGTGAATTCTTCATAAAAAATAGTTTACAAAGTAATCTGGCCTCAGATGTCCGTGCAGCTCTGCATCACCAACACATCTCAGGTAGCCAAAATGACCTGGCCCAACTCTGGCTCAACTCTGGCCCAACTCTGGCTCAACTCTGGCTCAACTCTGGCTCAACTCTGGCTCAACTCTGGCGTAAACTCGGCTGAGACTCGGGATGAATTACGCCCCAGAATCGGGCCAAATACACCGGCCAGATTCCACACTACTATTAATGGGATTGCAGTGACGCTGCTGCTCGAGCACATACACGAACATACTAACGTAGTAAATTGAGAAAAAAAACGGAAACAGTCGCCTTCAAAATAAAAGCAATGCAGCTGTATTCCATGCATGATGTAGGCTACACTTATTTACGTTTTATTCCTAATTTCTCATTGACGTTCCGCGGTTCCGGTCGGCGACGGCCATACAATGCTCAGGTCTGGTGTAGTAGGTCATGGTCACACTGCGGGACTAATAAAGGATTATCTTATTTGATCTTATCTTATCTTAAGTGTTTGGGGCCCTTGGCCTTTGTTGCCTCCGAAGTCCCATCAGTATACACTACACAGCTCAAGATGGCAGCTTCATTACATTGTATGTCTCCTGGTTTTTATGTTGCTGGTCTTATGTTTTGTCATTTTTATAAGGGCTTTGTTTATGTATGTGTGTTGCTGGTTATATTTCTGCTGTGTTTTTACTGCTTGTGTTAGTAATCAATTGTGGAATTGTGTCTTTATTCCTAACCAATTCAAAGGTATGAGGACTGTTGGGCTGATTGATACCTAAAGTCTCAGAGCTACCGACACTAGCTAGTATCTAAATCGCTTCAATAACTAGATTACTAGTGTTAAACACTAGCTTCAATAGATTCATGAATGATGAATTCAAGTTAAACCTGGTCTCACATTGTGACCACATTTTGCCTAGAGCTAGGGACCAATTGATACTGTTATTTAGTGGTGCACATTCTCCAACAACTTTACAAGTATTTCAATAACCAACAACAACTGAACAGTGAATTGGTACATTTGGGGCCCCTGATGATGTGGCGTGCTGTGCAGTTGCCCACTTTGGAAGATTGGTAATCCAGCCTTGACAATGGTAGTGACAATTTTGAATTTGATTGTTTGGTTTTTAGACACTGATTGAGCAATTATATAGTCCCAAATGCACTGAAAGCATCTGAAGCGGGAGTTTTGTAGTACACATATTGTTTTAAACGGCTGAACAAGCACCAAAAGCGTTAGGTGCGCCAAATATTGCGTTCAGTGCGTTTGGGCCTTTAAAATCAAGTTAAAAGATGAATGGGTATCTGTAATATACAAAAATACGCCTGAATAGCGCCTTTTCATAAAATACTGTCTGTCCTGTAGTGTTGGCATCTGAAATCAGATGCCTGCAGTGCATCAATTGGCGTCAGTTATCACTTTCAGCACGTTTGGGCCTTATGTCTGTGAAAACAATTTAAGAGATTTTAATGAAAAAGAAAAGTTGATCAACGAGGTGAAAGATTCAGTTTGTTAAATGTCGTCTGATCAAAATAAGTATCTTATTGTTAGTGAAAGTGGAGTGTCTGCTGAATTGATATATGCAGTCTGTTTAAAGGGCACTTCATGTTTTTCACCTTAGGAGGCGGTAACGGTTACTAACGTCCATGCGCAGGCGCAGTGGCACTTCACACAACCGCAATAAGCAAACATGGCGGCGGCCGTCGACAGTGTTGTGAAAGTGTAAGTTTACCTTTTATTTGTTGTGAGAATAAAACGAGCAGCCAGACAGAGTTGAATCTATAAATTGATCAATCATCATGTTACTACAGGGTGCTGAAAACTGTAGCGTTAAACATCGCATCCTTAATCTTCAGTACAATGTTTGTCCCGAGAGAATATCGTTACACTGAGCTAATGTTAGCTTGTTAGCTGTGGGCAAATAGACTTGAGGCGAACCCATTGTGGAGCCGTAATTTAGTCATTACTTCTTTCTAACATAGCCACATGGGTATGTTAAAGGTGGGTTTGCACACAATATATCCGAACTGTTGCTAGCCAGCCGCCTGCAGGTAAATAAGAGCGTTATTTTAGCAGTAACCTGTCAGGTTGGCGGGTGCTTTGTTGTGACGAGAGGCTTGCTAACAATCAACCTTTTGTTCTGACGTCCCTCCATCGGTACTGATGTTGTTGTGCGTTGTAGTGAAGCCAGGCTTCGTCGATGTGTGCTTGCTGTTAATACATGTAGCGATAGTACAGTCCTGAGAGCAGGCTGCTTATTACAATGCGACAGATTGGTTCGAGAACAAATGCTGTATTTGTGAGGAACGGCGGCACTCACTCGTTCACCATATGGTGATTATTCATTCTAGTTGCGTTACAACGAAAATGGCTGCCCTATTATAATGTGTGATCATGTTAAATGATAGAAATATCAAAGTGGTGGAAGTGAGAGTCATGAATTACGCTTCTACATGCACACAAAGTAACAGTCGGTTGTCTAGAAACACTGCAGTGATGACAGCTTAATACTGTCTTAATATAAGTTAACACACAAAGGAGACCCTTCAGACGGTTTTTATGTTCTCAGCAACGTGGTCAATTGTTCACTTTAATTTGATGTTTTTCTGGGTCAATGTATTAAAATCACCCAAAGTGTATAGCCTACTGGTGTTGCACTCACATTTATATCCCCACAGTGGCTCAACTGACTTTTACCATTCAAACTGCATTTGAAGCATCCGCCCCCTTCATTCTTTTGCATTTTCAACAGCAAAGATGGCTCTTACTAATCCCTTTATAATGTTAGTTTATAGCACAAGACACACATGCCCTGGGAACATGGGTATGATCCGGTGCAGTGTGTGTGTGATCACATAGTTTAGGTTACTGCGACACATAACCATTCAAGAAAATGTGTTTTCATGTGAACATAACTTTCATTGTGAATGTGTCCCCTTTTCACTTAAGTGTAGTGTTGGCCAGGCTGATATTGGCTTATTGCATCTATATAATTATCTGTTTGTATGTTGGCAGATTTGTAGCAAGAAATTGTTAGAAAGATATTTATTTAAGTAAAAACAGTGTTGCCTAGTTGTTTGCCCTGAGGGGAATTAAAAGTTTATATTTTAATTGAGAAATGTCTCACTAAGTGCATGCCTTGGTAATTGTTTCTTTAAAAAAAAAAAAAAGACGGTAATCTTTATGAAGAAGACAGTCTTGAATTCGATGCATTTGAGAGCTCCAGAAAAAGAAATAAAACTTGAACACAACAAGGCCATTTTAAGATTGTAAAGATAGTGTGGATTGCATACGTGTGAGAATGCAGAGACAGTTATAGATACTACTTGCATATATTACATTGTAGCTCAACTGTGTTTCATTTACACTGTTTTATTATTTTAAAGCTTAATTTGCAATATTTATCCATCAATGATTATTATTATCGTAATCTGTGTTATTTGACTTATCAGTGTTCAACTTTCTCACTCCAGGCTGGGAGAGCAGTATTACAGAGACGCCATGGAGCAGTGTCATAGTTACAACGCTCGCTTGTGTGCTGAGCGCAGCATCCTCATGCCTTTCCTGGACTCTCAGACTGGTGTCGCCCAGTCCAACTGTTACATCTGGATGGAGAAGAGACACCGGAGTGCAGGTATATAATGAGTGTGGAATGATAATTTAATACTGCCATTAATTGACTTTCAGTTCACTTTTTAAATTTAAATTTGCACTGTACTTTTAGCATGCTGTCTGTACAAAAAACACACCGTTCAATACACAAAAGGGGAGTTATAAGTGCCACAGATCACACCGAAACATACTCCGCCTGCTGCTTCTTCTATATTTGCGGTTCTGTGTGTCATCAGGTGTCGCTCCGGGGCAGCTGTACACTTACCCAGCCCGTCGTTGGAGAAAGAAACGCCGCTCTCATCCACCGGAGGACCCCCGCTTGGCCTTCCCGCCTCTCAAAGCAGGTATCACTATTGGTGGAACATCCTGTCTCCCATCACAAAAACAGTCACGTGGGTTCATTCATCCTCATAGAATTTTGTAAATATATTTAGTAAATATCTGTTCGTATTTAATTGTCACAGGAGGATCCTCTGTCTGGTTCTGTGTTCATATCATGGCAATGCATGTTTTACCGTTTTGCTTGGTGTGTGTTCAGCAGATGTGGAGGTGAATCTGAAGCGTGATGCGTTGGGGGCAGTGGATGGCAGCAGTCTGGAGGCCCTACTGAAGGGGGAGCCCCTTGACAGGAGGAGCGGGGTGTCGGACATTCGAGGCCCCGAGGATGACTCGGCAGCTGTGGAGCCTCCGGCCACCTCGGCGACCACTCACACGTCCTCTGGGCGTGTCCGCAAGGTGCAGCTCAAAGCCGGCTTAACACTCCTGTTTTCTGCCAATGCAACTGCTATTCAGTAACTTGTATGACAAGGTTGTTGCTAAAGCACAGGACAAAGAACAGGGATGGATTTAGATTGTATTACAAGGTCTTCCCAAGCATTGAACTCTAAATGTTAGGAAAGTACAGTAATGAAGAGTTCATAAATTCAATACAGTGAGATCTAATCCAGAACCTTCTCACTGCAGAGAGTCTTGGACCACGACGACTACTTGGACGACCTGGATGATGAAGACTTTGAGGATGAGACCCCGAAGAGACGAGGCAAGAGCAAGTCCAAGGTAAGTGCCTCATCTTTTTCTGCAGTCAGTTCCCCGTGGGATTGATGTTTCAGTAGTGTACAAAACGTGTCAACTGTTGAATGGGTTCTATAGGGGCGCAGCGACAAGAACGGCAAGAAGAAACAAGAGGCTGCGGCTGCAGCACTGGAGGAGAGGGAAAAACCGTACGCCTGCGACAGTGAGTTTCTTTCAATGCAATGTCCGTGTGTCATGCATGTCAGCAAGAGAGGCTTTTGCATTTTACCCTGAAAGACAAAAACGAGCCCTTTGCCATGCATGGTGCGATGTGAAAGACCCCGTCTGGAACTTAAGTTTGACAGCATAGAAATGTAAAAAGTCCAAATGCGTTGTTTTACTTCCTGAGATGCCGCTCCGTGTGTGCTCTGTAACTTCCTGCTGGCCACATCAAACTGTGCAAATGCTCACCTCCGCTGTATGAATTGCCTACTAGCACGTTAGCCAAATATTGAAGTTGAAAAAAATTGAAAATAAAGCCGGTTGTCGGTCGATTAACAGCATAGTTTTATGGTTCCATCTTGGGCCTTTTTTTGGACGGTAGTTAGAATTAGCCACCATCACTGTAACACTTTTGTATGACCGTGTGTGTGTGTGTGTGTGTGTGTGTGTGTGTGTGTGTGTGTGTGTGTCAGTCTGTGGGAAGCGCTACAAGAACCGCCCTGGACTGAGCTACCACTATACACACTCTCACCTGGCCGAGGAAGAGGGCGAGGACCGCGAGGAGATCGAGGCACCACCCACTCCTCGCCAGCCTGAGGAGCAGAAGAGTGAGTCACTCTCTAGTGCTGAGAGAGAGACAGAGAGAGCATGTGTGTGTTTGTACAAGGGAAGTCTCTCTCTCATTCTTTTGTCTTTTTATATTATTTTGTTTTACACCTTTTTTCACTTTTTGATTTTCATGTTTTTAAATCCCAAGTTTGGGATTAGACTCAGTGTTCCTGACTGAAACATGCTTGCACAGTTGGGATTCCTGTCTTCTTTTTTAAGCATATCATTCATATTTTTAATTTCTTTCCTCCAACATATCCATCGCATTGCTGTTTTTGTTTTGTGCACCCAACATCGTGTTAGCAAATCCATTCAACACGTGCGTTTTGTCAGTTGTCAGTCGTTCATTTGTTTGGATCATGAGCATGAACAAGTTTGTCTCTGCTTTAAAGTTTAAAATATTTAATTTATAATCTGCATTTTACTACCGTCAGACCAACAGCTACATGTTCATCTGGAAGAAGATAGTGGTATTCATCCTCAATTTAGAGTGTTTTAAGGTGCACTGAATGGTTTCTTCACTCGTTCTCCTCTCAGCTACTAAGAAGGGTCCCAATGGGCTGGCACTGCCCAACGATTACTGTGACTTCTGTCTGGGAGACTCCACTTTAAACCAGAAGACTGGCCAATCAGAGGGGCTGGTGTCCTGCTCCGACTGTGGACGCTCAGGTATGACCTGGACATGTCTCTCTCGTTATTAATTGACTGTTCACTCAGTGCCCAATAGTTACTGTTGCTATGCCTGTCGAGTTTTCTGTTCTTGCTTCTTCCGTGACAACATCTCTCCCACGTCCTCTCCTTCCGGCAGGCCACCCGACATGCTTGCAGTTCACGCCGGTGATGATGGCGGCAGTGAAGACCTACCGCTGGCAGTGCATAGAGTGCAAGTGCTGCAATGTTTGCGGCACCTCAGAGAACGATGTAAGCCCCTTTTTATGTATACACACTTGACAACATTTCTCCCTTGTCTCGTCCTTCCTGCAGGTCATGTATGCATGCATGCACACATGTATACATGCAGCTGACATGAAGGAAACACTGGCCTAGCCCACTTTCCGCTCTCTGTGATCACCTACGCTTTGTTTTAATGCAGCGTTAGTTTGGACAGAGGGCAGACATGGAGAGAAAATGGTGCTTTTTCTAAAGTTTATGGACATATTGTCAGTGTCTCTCACTTGCCTTGTTTACTGATTTAGTTGTCGAACGTTACTGATGTAGGTCTGATTAATATCTGGCCATGTGACTGTTAAACATGAAGCAAAACCGGCAACAAGATTACAGCAAGTTGGTTACCAACAGAAATACAGACTAATTGGATATGCTAAATATTGCACCATCCCTTCACTGCCACTACAAGATTTCAATCTCATTTTCATTGTAAAACTGCACCCAAGATTGTACACCAGACTCCTCAAATATAATGAGATTAGTTATTGTAAGTGAAAATGAAATGTCTACATTTTAGAATACAATGAAATTCAGAATCGTTAAGTTAATTATCACAAGCACTGCAGCTCTCAGCCAAAGTTTTCTTCACGAACACAACGGTCTCCCTTCCTCTGCTTGTCTGATGTTCTCTTCCTGTCTAATCAGTGGACTGAACAGGATGTTGTGTTTTTGTAGGACCAACTGCTGTTCTGTGATGACTGTGACCGAGGCTACCACATGTACTGTCTAAGTCCCCCCATGACTGAACCACCGGAGGGTAAGCTGATACTGCAGAAGTTAACCGACTCGAAGGACATGTTGTTATACATCCCTGATGTCATCACTTGGTTGAAGGCCAGTTTTACTGCCGGTTATTAACGGCTGATATTCGGTAAAAATATGCAATCGGGTGATCGGCATTAGTGCTTTTTAGTCGTTGATCACTGATAAATCCATGTTGAAATCGAGAGGAGCAGAGCTAATGTTAGTAATGTTGGCAGTAATGCGCAAACGTACCGAGGTTCCATTATGATGCGTTCAGCTCTGCTCAGTAAAAAGCATTGAGCGAAGGTAAATTATAATGTTATCATGATTTGTTTAAATGCAACCACTGGTGTAGAAATACACTATCAGTCAAGCGTATTTATTTGTTGAGTCTATTTAGGAGTAAACCTGGCCTCACTGTGTTTATATTGCGTACAGGGAGCTGGAGCTGCCACCTGTGCCTGGTTCTGTTGAAGGACAAAGCCTCCATATACCAGCAGAACCAGAGCTCCACCCCCGAGTGACATCATATCAACAAGTCCCGCCCCCGATGGCAACATCTGACCTCCTCTCAGTCCAGAGCACCAGGCTCTGTCCAGATGTAGCTGAGCCAGATCGCAGATCAGCGTTAGAAGTCTTAATATCTACAGAGTCAGGGGGGGGATCAGTCAACATGGGAATCAAACTATCACTACCAACCTGCCTGCAAAACCCCCGCGGCTTGCCATCAAACACATACATATTGTGAGTATATACAGTATAGACACACACTGTCTTCTGGACTGTTACACACACACACACACACACACACACACACACACACACACACACACACACACTAGATACAGAGACGGAGAGCATGCAGTAACCGCTGTCTCCATGGGAGCTCCCAGGAGCAAACGGATTAGCCTCACAGCTAATGATCTGCACGCTTTCACACTCAAAGACACAGCGTGGACTGTCAAGACAACACAGTTTTTTTCTGCCAAAATATCTATTTTTACTCCCTGAATGCGGGAGAAAGATAAAAAAAATCACCACTTATACGGTCGAGGAATATTATTATTATTATTATTATTATTATTATTATTACTACTATTGTTATTGTTCTGGTTACTAGTGGACTTTTGTAGTGGCATTTGTTTGTGTACTTTTGTCTGATCCATTGGAGCGTAAATCTGTTAAAGAGGTGTCAGTGCCAAGGTCCACCATCGTAAGAAATGCACACAACAATTACCCATGGAGTTTATCATAATCACGTCAGCCATCTTTGTTTCATTTTAAATCAGTGGGACAAGATGGTAAAAAGAAAGTCTTCATTTTTTCCCAACAAAAAACTTTGGCTTTGACTCGTTAAGCTGTTAGCACAACATCTTTGGCCTTGCTTCTTTAGGGTTGCACCAAAACCAACTTATCATCTTTGATTCTGTTACTGGTTTGATCAGTTACTTTAAGCAAACACTATACAACAGAACATAATAATGTAAGTTGGGCTCAGAAACATTTAGTGAAATGCCTGTCTTCAATGTTATTTCTCCAGCAGACAGAGCTAACATTCTCTTATTTTGAAAAACATGGCTTTTAATAAGTCAGATAGTTCTGTTCCTTTTTTGGAGGAAACTGACCAATACAGGAAACTAGTAAACATAAAGGTGCATCCTTTTCTCAAAGATGTTTTGTGCTAGCTTTGAAAACAGTTTTGCAGTGACATCATCCTTCACAAGTCAACATCTGCTGTTAAACTGATGACACAGAATCATTTATAGACGTAGCTGCTTTCATCATTTGTCACACTGAGGCAGATTTGCATGCAGATTGCCCTGTATGAATGCACACACACACTCACACCACAAATGTTTCTTTTTTGTTGTGCCTTTTTTCTTTTTTTTACATTTTATATTACCTGATATTCCATTGGTATTGGGGAGTTTTTTCTAGTAGAATTTTGTAAAGTCTATGGTATAGCAAACACTTCAATATAGCTCCTAATGCATTCTATGTACTGTATTGACTTTTTCTATTTTTGTTATGACTGTGACATGTTTGAATTTATTTGATTATTCTGATATGTCAGACCTCCATTCTGAGTATTTGTAAAATTATGTACTTTGTTGTACTATTTTTATTTTTTACATTTCTTTGGTATCAAAGCCAATTTAGCCTGACTGAAATAAAATCACTTTGAATTACATGCTCGTATTTGTTTTACACAATAATACATATTTTCCTGCTGGAATTGCATAATGTAGTTGACATACATTTTGATTTCCTTCAACTCAAAACAGAAGAGATGTGCTGCTGCAAATATTTAGTTTTACATAGAATTATACTACATCTTATTATTACCTTTTCCACTAGTCCTTTCTCATAAGTCATAGCCGTCTGCACTGCAGATTACTTGGTGTTAACGTATTGTGTTGCTTCTGTGGTGGGGGGGGTTTTAAGCAATTCTTAAGTACCAAGGCTGTTCACACAGGAAAATGTGACAAACACAGGAAATGGAGCGGTTATTCACAGCTGTGAAATGTTTCTTAAAATGGATGGTGATTGACAACCCTCAACGAAAACAGAAGTATAAATATGAAATCTTTGGAAAAGCATCTTGAGGTTCAAGACTGTCCGCTGGTACACCTATTGTAACATTTCTTGATGGTACAAAACAGATTCTTTCTATACTAAGAGCAAAAATGGTGTACTATAAGAAGTAGAATACGTTACATATTGTATAATGTATACAGTCAGCATACAGAGTGCAATGACCATTCGTTATGTGTCAAGAAAGTTGAATGATCGATGTTTATCGTGCGTGTGTCTCGGCTTCAGCACCTGGACAGCTCCCTGTACCCAGCCAGCTGAAGGCGGTGTAGCTGTCCACAGTGCTGAAGTACTAAAGGTAATAGCTCTGTGTCTCCGAACTACATTACAGTAGTCTGTAAACGCACCATGTTATACTATTGCACCATTTCCTAAAACCACAGAACTTGTATTTTCATCCCATGAATTATATTGATAGCAAGCACTGTGCTCCACATTTGGAACAATTATTAATATCTGTGGCGCAACCACAATACACGTATATACAACTTCTGAAAAACTAGTAGTATAGTATGCCATAAAAGTGCCATAAAAAATGAGTAGTTTAGCATGTCGAAAGAAGTTATAATATTGTATATAAAAAAACAAGTCTAAAAAAAGTCATAAATAAATCCTAGTATTGCCTGTCAAAAATGTATAAGAAAAAGTCATAGTATAGTATGATGTCAAAATCTCACGAAAAAAGTCATAGTAAGTTGCCGGTCCCGGTCCAACGACAGAAAATGAGGACCTCGAGGATCATTCATCTGCGGATCTTGCTGTTGTTGGGGAAAATACAAATTTTTATAGTTTCAATCAAATATAGTTTCGTCAAAATCTCATGAAATAACTTATGGTGTAATATGTTGAAAAAATTCATAAAAAAGTAATTGTATGTGGAAAAAACAAATCATAGTATGTTATTTTGAAAAAAATCATAAAAGTTATACTCATTTTCTAGTTAAGTCATAAAAAAGCCAGGGTATAGTATGTCGAAATAAGTAATTAAAAAGTCATAGTTATAAAAGTCAAAATATAGTATGTCGAAAAAAAGTCCTAAAAAAGTCCTAAGATAGTATGTTAATGCTTGTGCTGCTACCTAACCTAGCTCAGCATTTTAATGTGGAAGTGAGATGAAAAAGACATTTTGTTCATGTGTACACTTTTGGATTTCACTGTTCAGCTGTAAGTTTCAAAAGTTTTCTATCTAGACCCCCCTTGGGGTTAGGGTTCACTGCGTATGCCTTACATGTTATTTGTTTTCCTTTAATTTGGTTGTTAAATACAAGACACATTTCATAGTGTATGCTTTGGTTTGATGTTTTTTTGGTCGTCTTATTCTCGTTTTACTTATAAGCGCAAGTTAAAGCAATTTACAGAAGACATAAGCAAAACCTCACAGAACACAATATTTTATTTCACTCAACAACACACACTCAAGGACTCTCTCCAAACACAGACATTCATAAACACATTGCCTTCGTTCCAGCACAGAAATACCACCTCTGTGCTGAGAAGCTTTGAGGAAAGAGAGGGGGGGAGGGGAGGGGGCAAGACAACAGCGGCTTTGTGCAATTATCTGGAGCGTGATGATCAGCCATGCTTTGCTGGTTACAACCACAGACACAAAGGCGTGAAACTCAACATTAAACTTTACATAAAATAACTTCAAGTACTGAGAAGCAACTACATAACTGTATATGTGTAATCATCTGGTCATTGAGGTTACTCGTGGCAGTCATAACATATGAATAAGTTACACACATTGGGGTTTCTTATAGAATATTTGTTTCAGAATACAAATACAATACTTTATAAATTTGTTTGCGAGACCAGTTGGGTCTGATTACACAAAATCTGGGCTGGAGGTACAAAACCATGTAAAATACTTGTTTATCAAAGGTAAACAATGTAGCTTTTTAGGCAGCCGGTGTCGAAGTAACACTGCTCAAACATGTGAAATGAAAATTCATCCGTCCGTACGTCTGATAACGGCAGCGGTGAAGCAGGAGAACAAGTCGGACATCTTGTTCATGCGTCCTGTTGTATGACTCCTGTACGTGAGTGAGCATGGGGAGGGTGCATGCCCTTTACAAACTCTCGAAGCCGACGGCGCAGAGGAGGAAGATGGCGTAGAGCAGTATGAGACAGAGTCCCAGCCTGCGGTCCAACCTCCAGCTGTTCAGATGGACACACAGGACCTGAGAAAGTAATGGACGGAAAGACGGAGAGCTTCATTTCCTTTGCACTGCCTGAAATATAATTCTCTGAGTTTGAAAACAGAGACAAGGGCACTCAGGCCTAGACAGGAAAAATACAAGACGGAATGATTGGTGAAGAAAAACAGGCAGCAGATGTTGGTGCAGACTTTGTTTACTCAGGTTACAATCTAAGAAATAAGATGATTTAACTGAATTTGAACAACAATGATCAGAAAGGATGGGGATCTAACTCACAGTGAGTATGACGGAGGCCAACAGAAGAATCACTGAGTATACCAGGCCTTTGCTGTTGATTGTCACCTAAAAAACAGAGATGACAAAGCATTAACATGTTGAGAAATGATACAATCTGTGTTCATTCAAGGTGTTGTATCAATACAGAACACATCAATACAAATACATCAGTGCAGTAATTTACTTTATTTTGGCCTCCACTACGTTCACGTTTAAAGGCATCTTCATTTCTTCTTTGAAATGCTGAGCAATATGCAGATATGAGATATATTTTAGAAAAGTATTTTTTTTATATATGAGTCAAGAGTTGACAAGGGGGAGAGACGGGATAACCAATATGATATTGTTATGTTATTAAGATCATGGGTCAAGTCAGCTGTATAAGACATCAATCAGGTAAACTCTTGGGGTTACCACTGATCCGTAGCTGACGACGATAGTCCTCAGTGCCCAGGGGAAGCCCAGGCCCAGCAGCACATCAAAGATATTACTGCCAATGGAATTGGACACAGCCATGTCGCCCATCCCTGCAACAATTTGACATACACACAATACAACTTTGTGAAATTTAAGAAGTGCGAAGGCATTCAAATAACATCCAATCAGTTTTCTGTCAAAAGTGTGCTTGTGAATGCGATTTAGTTTTGTAACATAGTCAAATGTGTAAAAAAGCTAGGTGGTATACATGATTCAACAATGTAAATATGTGCTGAGACACTTTAAACACACCTTGTCGGGCGACAATGAGGCTTGCCATACAGTCCGGGACACTGGTGCCGGCTGCCAGAAACGTGATGCCCATGATGACTTCTGGAATTCCAAGTGTGTAGCTGATTATGGTCACCTAGACAGAGACACAGAGGGAAGAGGCTGTGTATATTTATGCGTGTGTGTGTGTGTGTGCATGCAAGCATGCTGATGCATTGCTGTGTTTCTTACCATCCAGACCATGAGGTAAGAGTAGATGGCTATCCAGAGCGTGGAGGACAGGAAGGTGAGCAGGTACCAGCGCTCCCATTGCGGCAGGTTACAGTTGGGGATGGTGAAGTGAAGCAGGACGCTCAAGGGCCAAGAGAGCAGCCACTTCAGACGCACACACCAACCATCTGAAGGAATTATGAAAACACACCCACACACACACACATGTGCACACAAGTTTCTCCACAGGGATCACTACAGATTCATCCAAACTTATTCATGTGGCATGGCTTGATAATCTTAGTATCATCCCTTTTTAATGAGCTTTTTAATGTGTGAGTGTCTGATTTCATTCACCACTCACCTGGCAGGACGAAGGGTTCGAAAGGAGTGTTCTCCTCCTCTCCTTCCTCCTGCTCTTCCTCTTCCTCCTCTTCCTCTTTAGGCTGCACTCCACCGCCCGTCTCCCCCCCGGTCTCTTTACCCTCCTCCTTATCTTCCTCAAGCGGCTGCCTGTCTCCCTCCGACGCCGTCCCGTTCTCCCTCCCCCACGGCCCGTTAGCACCGAAACCTTCCTCCCCCGAAGCTTCCCCCTCCTCCGGCCCCCCCTGGGACCGAATCAGCCTCTGCCTCTGTTGGGTGGGGAGGGAGTGAGGGTTAAGTCAGAGAAAAGAAAGAAGGAAATTAAAAGAGAAGAAATCAAAATTAAATGAGAAAGAAATTAATCTGACTGTAGCACAGCCAGGCATGTCCTCACATTCACCAGAGCGGATTTGGTAAGCAGCGATCTGGGGCATGGCACAGAGCAGGGGCAGCAGGGGAAGTCACACTTTAATTTGGTACTGGAAATGGCAAGCACACATGCAGGAGAGCCTAGAGAGCGAGGAAGCCAATTTTGAAGATTGAGTTCTTGTCTGCTTTTGTGGGTTAATATTATGCATTAGGGAGCAGTCTGTGTGTTTGTTTGTTTTGTGGCAGCAAATAGGATGTTGTTTGATAATATGACATAAAAAAAATGAATCTCATCTTTCTGTCTAACTGCAAAACTCCTGTGCACAAGCTGCGCTGTGATTAGTATCCATATAGCAATTAAAAACATAATTACCATAAACACCACCACCAAGCTGAAATGGTAGCCTCTAAACGCACACAGACTTTTCTTTCAGTACAAGTGGAGATAAGCTGAAAGAGTTCTCATAATGGCAGATTGTGGGAGGATTGAAAAGTCACTGAGATCGGCTGTTTCTTTCAATAAGTCCATATAATGCCACGCGTTGCTGTCTGCTAGTTCAGCATTTCCCACGCATTGTAACCTGTATGGATACTACTAACTCTGAAACACACATTTCTCAATATATATACATTGAAATTAAACATAGCAAAGGCCCCGAAAACTAAATTTGGGCCGTTATTTTACAACTCATATAAGATTTAATGGTGCAACACAATTTAGTAAAGACACTATTAAGTAGTTAGTAGCGACTAAGAGAGGCCTTTACAACCACTGGAGCAGTTCAGGTACACAAGCGTGAGTGCAGTGTTCCTTCATTAAATATACTGTAATTTGGCCAATATGACCCTGCTTATTTGACAGTGATATATTACTTTTTAAAATGTTGCTCATGCACATTTAAATACCCACCAACCTAGCCGAAAACACGGCGGAACTTGACGTTATGTGAAGGGTGCAAGCAAGTACAGTGTACCTCGTTGATGACCATGCGTGCTGCCATGCGCAGGCGGGTGAAGGGGGGGAAATACGGGGTGATGAGAAGGCGGAGGCTTGCCTCTGAGAAGGAGAGCTGGTGGGGATGCAGGTTCAGCATCTCATCCACCATCACCACCCCTGAGTCCTGGCCGGCCACCACACATGATTCTGGGGGCGGATGGAAGTTAGCAGGAGATATCAGTGGAAAAGAGAGGATAGTTTAATAAGACAGCAGACAAACAAGAACACAAAGAGTACAGAGTGGAGAAAAATCTTGTCCATCAATGTGGTCTCGTTCTATTTCAGCCTGTTGGAAATCCACAGGGCAACAAAAATGGGTTTGACTGTCAGCCTTAAATGTGTCACTGGGTCTGCTGAATGCTGCTTAGAGACTGAGGGGCCATTTTGTCATGTTTTGAACGTTCACATTCACACGTGCATACACAAGGTCCAGCACCTGGCTTCAGCGGTACCATGTCGTTGTCACAGTCTCCAATATTTCCGACTGCAGTGGTCCGTCGTAGGCTACTCAGACATGGTTGACCTGCCCTGGTGCAGTGTCTCTCTACCAGGCTGCACAGAGATCTGTTGAACCTACACACACACACACACACACACACACACACACACACACACACACACACACACACACACACACACACACACACAGATGTCGTGTCTTCAGGAGGTATAGAGCGTGTGGTGGCTTGATTACAGCAGGATGTAAATGTGAGAGGAATAAAAAGAGACTCACTTCATGATGATTATGTATAGTCCGTACATGGACATCAGGATGATGGTCTCCCACCTGAAACATGCACACACACACACCAACAGATATTTATAAATTCGAATACATTCGTCACACTGACAATCGATTATATCCAATCAACAGAGGCTTACCACAGGACTTTGTCATCATAGATAACCTGCAAAAACAATTAAAATATACTTTAATTACATCTAAAAAAATATATATATACTTTTTCCATACCTCATCAAAGGAAAATAGAAGATTGATTAGCTAAATATCGGCTAATAAAGTTACTAGCATTAGCTCATCGCATCTTGGTTACAATTCTAAAACTAAACAAATTAAAAGGATCCTCATGAAAAAATGTTTTGATTATGTGTTTATGTAAAAAAAGCATATTACAACTGATAGGATAATGAATGAATATTGGCCTCAAATGTCCAGTTCCATCAAGCTGTAATTTTGTATGGAGCGAGTAGTTTCTCTCCACTAGTATCCGTACAAACCGTTTGTGGTAAATGTAGGAATTAAAGTAGGTGATGTCTGTGGACACTGGAGGATTTCTCACCATGATAAGCACCACGATGGACAGGATGTAGAAGACAGCATCACGGAACAAAGGCCACCAGCTCAGAGAGATGGGCTGGAAAGAGACACACAATGTACATTTTCATTCGTGAAATCAAGCATATTGAGATGAGATGATGTCATCATATTTAAAAAAAAAGCTTGAAAAACATCCATTGGCTTTTAGGTCTGAAAAAGTGATATTATTCCTCCTTTTCGCTTTCGCTGTACCTGTCCAGAGAAGATGCCACAGAGGCCGATGATGACCAGGATGTTAAAGACAGCTGATCCCACGATAGTTCCCACACCCACGTCTCCTTTTGTAATAAACACCCCTAAGAACACAGAACAGGAAAAAAGCCATGAATCATCAGAAAAAATGTATTTAATGTGGTTGTCTGAAATGAATAAATGCTGTATTGTATTTCCCAAGCATACATAAATGTGTTAAAGTTAGACATAATGTCTCTCACCCTTGAACAGAAATATTGCATCTTGGGTTCATAACCAGACGCTGTGCGGATATCTTTTATCTTATGCTACTCATGTGGAATATTCACTGCAATATTGCCTAAAGCCATTCCAATACTTATGAAAGCCAGCCTTTCTTCTTTTGAGAATAAAATAGATTACGTAAGAGGCAATATATGACAAAGTGTCCTTAAGCCACATGGATTCAGAAGCAAAGGTTTCATTCTTACAAATTACAACAATATATCTGTTTTAATAAAATGTATCTGTGTCTTCTATTGAAAGTAGTATTCAGGATATATCCCCCATAGTGTTCCAGTGTCGATGCGATGGTTTCTGTCTGTTTTGTATCTGGGCCAAAGCTTACAAACACTCTGGAAACCTTTGATTTCATCAATGCCTGGATTAACGAAAGAAAAATCTAAATTTCTGTGATTTTTCTACCAAAAGTGTATTTTTTCACATTTAAGTCCACATATATCAATACTGATTTGGAAGAAAATACTTGTGAGAACGCCTTGGCCACTGAAGTAATCCATCAAGCAAAATGAAACGTGCTCTGCTCGCCATCTTTGTTCACGTCTACTTAACGCTTTAAATCAGCGCGTCTGCCTCCGTTCCCTCGACTCCTCTCAGTCTGAACCAGGTGAAGATGTGATTGCACTTAATTGGAGAACTGATGTAGCACTCATTGGGCTGACCCATTAGAGTGAGTAATCGATGAGACGAGCGTCCATACTGACCAATCAGAGAGGTGAAGAGCTCGGGGGCGGAGCTCCCAGCTGCCATGAAGGTTGCCCCGGCAACATCCTGACTGAGGTGAAGGTTCTGGAGGAAGACGAGTTTCGACAGATTAAAAGGATGAAACTGGTGATATTCTACATGTTTCTTACTGTCAACAAACCCTAAATCAATGCTTTGATCCTACTATGTGTATCCAAAGCCTGATACAGTCTCCAAAAACGATTAAAAGCACATAAATGAGCCACACTGTTGCACTAGAGACGAACATGGCTCTGGAATTTAATTTGTCAGTCCCACATCACCCAAAACAATATTAATCCGCATTTGAAAATAGTCCCCAACAAATGCACTATTTACTCATGTTTGATTCATTTTTAATCAACACTAGACTGCATAACTGTTTAGGTGATTTTTTTTGATAAAAAAATAAACTGAGTATGTAATCTGTTATTAAAGATTTACGTCTTCAGTTCAAACAAATGTGCTTGGGACTGGGTGACAGATGGGGAAGACAGAACATACTGATATATATCTGGACTAATGCATTGTTGGTTTACTTTGTTTCGTGGGATATAAAGACTGTAAGAAAATAACTCTTCATCCTTGAAACATTAAGAGGGGAAAAAAATAAACAGGTGCTTCATTAAAAATCCCTGTTTATCTAAAAAAAACACGGAGACAACATCAGACAAACTATAGTATAAGTCCCACATGCTTTTATTTATTTATGTATTAGATGTGTCTTTAGTTCATACCTCTGATACTTTTTCCAGTGATGGCACAAAGTAAAATTCACACACAATGGCCAGCGCATGAAACATGTAGATAGCCTGTGAAATACAGGAGACACGTTATTGACCACATGGCTTATATAAACTTATATATCTGTTTGTGAGTTTAATCCAACAAAAAATGAAGCTTCCGTCATTTCAAATTCTGGCTTTCAGGCAGAGTCGATACTCACACAGAGAACATGAAGGAGTACCGCTCCCTGTCTCCTCTGCTCTGGAGTGAAGATGTCTTCAGGAAAATCACTGATAGCTGCAGAAGAGACGCACAGACACTAATGATGTATAAAAGGAGGGAAATCCCTGAACTGCAGCTGAAACGATAAGTGGATTGAGCGATTGGTTGATCCCAGAAGAATCAGTCAAAGCAAACATTTTCCAGCCTCTCAAATCAGAAGATTTGTTGCAACACACAGCGATTTAACAACCCGTTGTTTGTCAAATACCACCACTTTGACGACCTGGGAGGGAACGAGAATGGGCTGAACACCGTGAACACTGTTATTGTCTGGGGGTTACACTCCCATGTGGGGCCCAAAGGCTCTTTGCTGACGCAAAAATGGGATTATTTTTGTATCAGCCTATATATATTGTGTGATAGGAAAATGTTGAATATACCTTCAAATGTGTTGTTTATAGAGCTTTTTTCTTGGTCTTTAATCAAGAGAGTGGTCTTTCAATTCGAGAGCATGACTCATTGATTTCACTTCAGATTTTGTAATGCTTTCCTTTAACACCCGGTCCTCACTCTCAGATAGCCCCTGCTTGCAATTTGAATTCTGCTCAAACTGTACACTTGCATATTATTGTACGCCGGCAATATATTATTGCCTGCACAGATTTCATGTGCTTCAGCCCTTCTCCTCACACTTCTTCTGCTTGTGTGCTCGTAAAACATAATTTCTCAGATTTCTCCTCTGCTCTTGGATTTCCTTTGGGGGGCAATAACCCTGTCAAAATGCCCCCAACCAATGGAATACCAGATGTAGTATTGATCCTGCCTCGTTGCGGATGCATACGCTATATTTCTTATAAGGCATCTAATTTGGGTGAGTTAGACAGTGCATTGCAACCACCCTCTTTCCAACTGAGAAGAGGTGTTATGCTAGACTGCACCGTCTTTCAAAGAAGCTCAAACAAATGCAACGACTCACTGCGCCATTAAAAAAAAAAAGCTTTTGTTATGAGGCAGCTCAAAGCAACAATAACATGGAAAGTTGCCTCCCAAGTGACTTTCAGATTTACTTGTGAGTCAGGATTTATAAAACCGCCGCAACAAACATGTGAGTTAAACAAGTGTGACTAAAGTGGATGAGATCTTGCACAGAGGCAACATTGTGCAGTTAGAGGCAAACAAGCATCATGGTTGGTGATGGAGACACAGATATTGAATGATACTATGATTTAGTTTTCATATTTGTATCACCAAGAACAAGATGGTGCTCTTGAAAATAGTAATATGGTAATATGAAGACAATGTATTTGAGGCCTTGAAGTTTAATCTGTACTGTTTCCCCCACAGGGAGTTTTCTTTAGCTCAACACATGCAGCTTTATTATCTGTAATTGGCAACTAAATCTCTTCATCGCTCAGATCGTAAGATGATGTCACTGTTTCTCTCTCAGTATTTCAAACCAGCCAAATGGATCCAAGCACCACACAAGCGATGCGGGAACTACTGATGAGAGGCTACAGCAGGTCATTAGAACCGGGCAGAGGCACTTTGAACAGCTCCAGATGCACCACGACCATCCAACCACAAACTCAGCATTCAGTTTCCTAGCAACCGGGTCCCCTCAAAGGCCTAACTGTGTTTAAACATCAAGATGTGCAGAGTTGATGGATGAGGTGGAGCGGAGAGGTATAGATTGATGCACGGAGGAGATAGACTTGGATTAAACACAACGCTCTCACACACACACACTTGTGTTACTAAAATCATCACAGTATTTACGACATGAATATCCAAACCCAAACTTAAATCTAGGCCTGAAGGTCCCCAGTCCAATTCAACACACTCACAAGTGACTGTAGGTCTATTTTTGTAAGGATAAAAAAGAAGAAATCACCTTATCTCATACACACACACATACGGTATTTATACACACACACACACCCATGGTTAAATGTCTCACCAGATCTAGAAATACTGTCAGTCTTGTTGTTGTCTTCTTCTTGCTGGATGAGCTCTCTCTTGGACAAGATGTCATAATTCACAGTGGATGCGTGGGAACCTAAAAAATAGGGATTGACATATAAATACATAACTAAATATATAAGTCACTATACTGTATATCTGAGTGTTTGAGAAATACAGTAAGTTTGCCCAACTTTAACGTTTTTATTTGTGTCTACTGTGCTGCTAAAACATTCTATGGTTGTAAAAAGCTAATATTACTGCAATCTAACATTTAAATCATGTTATTTGCATGTTAAAGACAACACAAGTAACGAATCTGTGTATATTCCTTGTGAAGCACCTGTAACATCGTTGAAGTTGAAGACCCAGGCGACTGCGAGCAGAGTGACTCCACAGACGCAGAGCCGCGGGAGGAGACGCGTCTGTCTCGGTCTCCTCGGTGCCTTCATCCCGCCAGACGCCCTCGCTCGCCGGCTCTCCGCTCAGAACATGTCGCCTCCGCCGCTACACGGTCCTCCTCAAAACAGACTGGATCAAACTGGCCTCTCCTTGTTTTTACGATTTATCTTCTTTCGGCTATTTTAGCTTTGGGCTCCATCCACGATACAGGGGTATGTCTGGCGGGTTCGGCCTGTCATCAGCATCTCAGCACCGACGCAGCATCCGCACGCACGAGCTCAAACTCCAGCAGACAGACAATGAAATCATCAGCCAGCTCCGAAATAAAAAACATCTCTCGATTCAGACCGTCATCTCCTTCTCCTTCTGCCCTACATATGAAGCCCCACTTAGTGGTTCTCCGTATGGGAGGGGGTGTTTTCAAGTCACAGACAAGACCACCAGGGAGCGCCTTCAACTGGGAGGGGCGACTGGACAGCCGAGAAGGCATTGGGCGCAAATATGCACTTTCACTGGTGCATGTAATTCAAAATGTGAAAAGTAATTGTTAACATTTGTAGTGAAACTGCGAGACTCACCTGATACTAATTGATGGCCGGATCTGCTGATGCGTTAAAAAAAGTCATCAGTAATGGTCTTATTGGCAGACTGTTACTCTTAAGCTATTCCTCTAAATTGGGCAGGGAGGCTGTTCTCACCAAATAACTAAGAAGTCACCTCTTCGCGTTAGCTACACGTTATTCAAGTGGATCTTCATACAATACTCACATGGCTTCATATGCACACTGAATGATTTATTGGCTGCTGTAATTTCTCCATACTTGCCACAAAGACATCCCCGTCTAAAGCTATTTGTATGCAAGTAGAAGCCAAAGTGATCTTTCTGTGTAAATAAAAAAGAAAGTACTACAAAAGTGCAGCAAAAAATGAAGTGGACTTTTTCTAAACTTAGTACAATTTCCCTCGTTGTGCCAAAATAGGAGAAAACTGTCCGAGTATGTTTTTAATAGAGTTGAAAACGTATACATATATACAGTATATATATTATTTTCATTGATTGACTTTGGTGTAATTTAAGTCAGACGTGTGGTAGCCAGGAAGAATAGTTTCTTAAATTATACAAATGTTGTATAAAAATTGGGTTGAGCAGGATTTTCTTCAATGTAAAAAAATAAAATCATGCATCTCCTCCTCTAAACTAAAATCAAATCAATTTTTTTTTAAATAAAATGTATACAGTAAGTTATGTTGATATATATCTGTTCTTCCAATTCACACACATCTAAGTCCTTTTAAATCGAGACATTTACTGATACAATATTTAGTATGTTCCACTGCAGACATTTTTATTATTATAAGTTATTAATTGTATTTTATCAAACTCATTTATTATTATAGAACTGACCAATCAGCTACCCAAACGCGTAGTAAATGTGCAGAATGATTTATATTAAACTGCAAATTTCAGCGCGCTATGGTCTGCTGAGTAGAAACCATATTGAAAAACCCAGACTATCAGTCAGATAAAAGGATTCAACATGTTTAAAAGAGTGTTTGAATCAAAAAGGAGGTAAGGCCACATAATGCACACGGCAGTAGGGTTCTATCATCAGGCGTGCATGGCTCCACAAGGTGTTGATGGAAAAACAATTTCCTGTCAAGCTTGCTGAAGCCACAAAGGCCAAAACAGTGAGAACGACGACAAACACCAGAAGAAGTCCTGCTCTCTGGACGGCTGTCTCCAAAACACCTGCACACCTTAGACAACAGAGAAAACAGAGGGACGACAATGAATGAGGAAACATAAAGAAAACGAAATCTGTATTTTTGATGTGAAACTGAAGTACCTTTTGGTCTGAAGGTCTAGTGTGAGACTTGGAGGTTTCAGCAGCTCCTCAGCCTCAGCTTCCTCCTGCAGACACAGTAACAGACATCACTGATCTCATCATCCCTACTCTACTGTACAGTCAGCTGCTGTCTGACAGAAAGGGTTTGAATCGTAGTGGCACACTCTAGTGGTCACTTGTAGAAGTACAGGACAATCAGATACATCTTTACTAATAAACTGGCAACTGAGTGATTTTACATCCTCTCAAGTTCAAACGTGTAAACACAGAAGGGAGGGGTCCTACATGTCTAAGATCTGGGGAGTCTGACACGCTGGTCTCCACTCCAGCTGAAGAGGCCAACAGCTCAATTTCCTCCGCAAAGGACAAAGGAGGACTGAGCGATCCTTCATTCTCTCCCATCCGCTCGTTCACAACAGTGCTGGAAACCAACAGCAGAAACACGGCGCAGTGTGAGTGCATACAGGTGACTCAGTGGAGGTCACCATATCATTTCACAGCAGGAGAATATTTGTGCGTCAGGGTTACAAGGAGGCCTCGTCCAGTCTGTCCTCCAACTGCTCTCTCAACTCCTGGATTGTCAGCCTGAGGTACTGGAGCAGAGAGACAACAAAACACACGTTCAACAGCTCATAACATGAAGATATTATCCGACAGCTGAGTGAATACTGTTCTTTCTACTATGAATGAGGTCATCTTTACCTCTATGGAAGTGGAGTACTCTTCGACCGTTTCCTCCAAAAGCTTTAACTGTGAGTTGTTCTATCACAAACACACAACAACAAAATAATATTAAAAGAAAAAGAACAGTCAAAATATTCATGTTTGAACTCCAAGGAGAAAGATCAATATTTCGGTTGCTGCGTTGTACCTACCTGACAAATAACCTCGTCCCTATTCTGAAGCCCTAACTGAGCCTCTTCCATTCCACACTGAAGAAACACACGACATAACAAATCAGGAGCTGTTTGACGATGTAACGCGACTCATGGTAGGATCAATGGAGAGAGAAAAAGTAGTTAAATATCTGCCATTTTGAATCCATGGTGTCACCTCAAGGGTTTGAAGTGAAGCCTTAAGGTTGCTAAAGCTGATCTTGTCCTGGTCTCTCTCTTGCTCGAGGCTCTTAAGCTGAGAAAAAAAGGCAGAATTATATTTATATGTATATTTTGGTACTACTTCCAACTGTAGTATGACAGATTAGAGTTGTGACAAGTAACAGACATCGTGCCTCTTCAGTTAGCTTCTTATTCTGTTTCTTCATCGTGGTGATTTCATCTGCCTGCACAAAAAGAAGAACATGAAGGTTTACCTGATATGCAAAATGACAACTATCTGCCTATTTGAGGTTTAACCGTTTGTCAACCATAACTATAACTCCCATAACTGACTGTGAATGCTCCGATGTTTGGATCAAAATGAATGTGCAATTATCCTGTTGTATGTGTGCTGTACAACCCGAGCTTGTATTAAGCTATTTTATGTTTATAAATCAACAAACTTAATGTAATGAAATCATAGAGAATGAAATACAAAATCTGAAACTAAAGTTTGAAGATGAATTCTGTTATTTCTTGGCAGACGTTACCGAAAAAGTAAAATCCTTGACGTATACTTCAGTGTTATTGCATAGGTTTACAAGTGAGATGCCATTGTGGCCTGTGTACATCCGGCCTAGATTAGACTACAATAAAAGACACAATTTAACATTTAGCACAAATTATGAGGATGTTAAGAACGAGAATATAGTGGTTTCTGAAATATCAAACATCATTAAATGTTTGTTACAATTTACTCGTAGATCTGAGCTCGTATAACGAGATGTCATCAAGGTTTTAGCTCAAGTGTGGTCTCGAAGGCAGCGTTATATTTTTATCCAACACGTATACGTACACCAGTAATACAAATTGTAACACTTTAATTTCTGGTAACGCACTAATTCCTGAATCTTTTTGTCACTGCATCTCTTCACAGCGAGGTCATCAGCCAGGAGACCGTTGCAAGGCTCTGCTTCAACCTTCAGCGCTTCACTGATGATTTTCTCCTGGCTGCAGATACGCAAACACACACGCATGTTAAAGTTCAAAAAGTAGTAAGGAACAAAGATAACGTGGCTGACACATAACAACATTGAATAACAAAACATAAAAGCTCAAAGGGAGATCTCACAGATGAAGACAAAACAGACAGATTAAGTTTGACGGCTTGAGACAATCATGTGACTTCTTACGCTTTAACTTGTTGTCGGAGAGTGGTGTTTTCTGAACGCAGCATTGCCATGTCATCATCCGCAACATCCAGCCAGTGCCTCATTTTAGCAGTCAAGTCTCTCTGCTGGTTCAGACTGTAATCCCGCTCTGCTACCTTCTCGAGCAGCTCCCTCAGTGTCCTGCAAACACACTCACACACACACACACACACACACACACATACAAACCAGAAGAAGAAGCGTCATATATTGGTGCTGAGTAACTCAACCAAACATTTTTAGTGTGTGTGTTTATTCGGTGAACATCACTCACATAGTTTCCTCTGTGACATCCATCCTGCTGGCTTACTCCTCCCTAGTGCACATAAATTACCAAAAGGTTAGCTCCAGCTAAAACTTATCTAACAATTCTTAAAACACTTTATAAAAAGCAGCACTGCATGCAATGAGAGGGGCAAACATATTTAAGCAATTTTCTAACCTTTCAAAGTGGATTTCACCTGATATTTAAAAAAGAACAACAGATTCTGGGATTGCAATTATTTTATCTCAGTGTATAAGTGGGGTTAGTTACATCTTTAAGAGTCAATCAAATAATGTTTAACCCATGAGCACAATTTGATATTTAAAAAAAATGAATTTTAAAAGTAGGAAACGTTAACTTTCCTTATCTAATGTTATCTAACTTAGGTTACATACACATTTTAAAAACTGAGGCAGCTAGCCTTATCATTAATTAGCTAGTTAAAATGCTAACAATTCGCCTAAATGTACTGTTGAGTCTCCATTAATTTACGTTTTTTATGCTAGTTACACGCTAGCATAAGCTAGCTAGGTTTCTCAGCTAGCTAACCTAGCATTCCTTAAATGTCGAACCAGCGAGTAAATACAAACCCAGGAGGTTGTCAGCAGCTAGTTTAACTAAATTGTAGTTCTGGCTGCCATACCGAGCCCAGTAAGCCGTCAAAATAAACCGACAGTTACCGTTACCGCGTTGTCACTATGACGTCAGACAAGGGACCGGTACGGTACAGGATCGCGAGGAAGGGACCAAAAAGTTTTCCTGGCTCTTTCAAATTCTAAATCACATTTATAAGATATTTTAACCGCGTGTTGGACATTCTCCACGATAATTAATAAAAAATGGTCTCAGTACTTTTTAGAATTGTTTCTCTGTATTAGATAAAATTAAGACTTTTAAACCAAAATTTCACTAAAAACTACAAAAGATCAAATACATTTCAGCATTTTTTTATTGAAACTTTTTTTTTTCAGCACTCAAATGGCAAAAACCAAACATCATGGTGTGACCCATATGAAATAGCACAAGAAGGCAGACTTCAAACAGATAATCAACAATAATACAAAAATATTTTTGGATGCAAAATCAGAGCCCCTGTCAAAAAAAAGGCTTGGAATTTGACACTACATTTTAAGGCCAGCAGAAATAAGTTAACTTCTGAGGTAACAATACTCCCGTTGGCATCGAGTAATGTGAGATATGTGTTTTGTAGCATCGTATTGTATCAAACATATTGTACAAAACAGTGATGCATGTTGATTTTCTGTATACTTACTGCAAGAACAGGGTGATATAAAGATTATAAACAGTGTATACTGAGACACAGCAGTTGCTTGAATCAGAACATGACTCTTCATGTTGTTACACTGTAGGTTTGGTTTGTAGTAGTACCTTACTGACTGAAACATGGACAACGTAATGTGAAACACGGGGAAAAGCTGTTCACGTGTGCCGTCAATAGGTACATTTTACACAGTGCATTTGCTAGATTACTATGTAAACGGCAATACTAGACTCTCATTGTCTAACTTAGTGCAACAGTATCCAGTAAAAGGCTCGGTGTAATCAAATAAGATGGAGCTCAGGAGTGATGATCCTAGCTGCTCACGCACAACAGCAGATTTTATAATCCTACGGAGTATTCAGGGGCAGTGCAAGCCAAATTTGTATGACCTTTAGATTTAGGCAAAATAAACAACAATAGAAAGAACAATTTAAGTGACTACTTGAGGGTAGTAGTAAGGGAGTTGTGAGTGCTTGTTAACAAGGATTTATAAGTATAACATTTTTCCCAATCAATAAAATACATTCTCATTTCAGTGTCGTTTACATACACTTTCAGTGCTCAGTATTCCAGAGGAACACTGCTAACGTCTGTGTTAATATTCTGAGGCAAGCCTCAATGAGTGAACAGATTACCTTTAAAGTAAGGTCAACGTACCTTCCACGGTAGACCCATAACTTCCTTAACTCAGCACAGGTAAAGGCTACGGAGAAGATACCGGTAGACCGTTATACCCATTAACATCATAACACCCACACAACGCCTTCTTCCCATCCCAAGTTACCTCTTCTTGAACTGAGGTGATGTTCCCTGCTGCTCCCGATAACATTAACCATCCCCATTAAAGCAAAGACACACGGCCTGTTTCAGCCGTTACTGGGTGGATTCCAGCGATCCCGTAACCTGGAAGTTCATCCCATCTCCAGGGAGAGGTGATGGGATGAGTGGGCAGAGCCAGCAGAGGTACCAGCGAAGGCCCAGAGCGTGACGCAGGTTGCCCCGCAGCCCCAGGCTGTAGGGTTGGCGGGTCGAGTACCACTCCTTGGTGGTCTGTCCCCGAAGCATCAGGACGAGATGGAAGAAGAAGAAGGCGGACACCAGCAGGAAGCCCACGACGCATGTATCGGCGATGAAGGCGAAGGCAAAAGCACGTGCCGAGACCTGGCCTGGGGAGAGATGGGACAGCAGCGATGATTAAGTCACAGCCAGTGATATAAATACAAGCGTCGTTATTTTAAACTAGACATCTTAAGAAGTCATTCTTGTCTCTGGAAAAATGTGACGGGCATGTTTGAGTCAACATAGAAATCTTTATAGAGTATATTCTACCTATCTGTGGTAAGTACCACAGCTACAAGGAATAGACAGGAAATAGAGCAACCAATATGTTACAAACCAGCTCATACCTGAAACTAGCATGAGCCAGGGAATGAGCAGCAGCAGGATGCTGTGCACCGTCAAGCCCTCCTTCAATATGACAAGGAAGACCTCTGCATTCATCAGAGTGGCGTACAGCAGCCCCGACCACATGAATAACAAGCAGCTCAGGAAGTACCGGTAGTTACGGAAGCCCACACACTGGCCAAAGAAGACGCAGTGGTGATCCCTCCGCAGCACGCACACGTTGCAGTCGTAGCAGTGGGAGCATCGAGGAGGAGTGTGTGTCTCACAGGTATAACAGTACCTGGGAAGGAAAAAGAACAGAGAAAAACACTATTATTTATGGTCTGAGATGCTCCTAAATGTCTAAACTGAAACATAAAAACTGTGACCATCAGTTGAAGCTAATGGAAATAATACACATGAAGTGAAAACTTAGAACAAATCTATCTTTATACCTGTGAAAAAGCAGAGGACTGAGGTTCTTTTTACCGTGTTTACACTTATGTGGATGTCTGACTGCTGGGATTACATATTCTCAAACACTATTGTCTAACCTATCATTTACATGTCATGTTATCTGTAATAATCCCTCCAGCTGCTCCCTCCTTACCTCCACCCCTGGCCCATGCCCTCTCCACCCAAGAACACCCCTTTGATGCTGGGGCTGGTCCTGTGGAAGAGCAGCGCGTTCCAGCAGATGTTCCCCAGCATGAAGTACTGAGCCAGCAGGTGCGCCGCTTTCCACCAGGCGGACCACACGGTCTTCTTCTGGTCCGCGTCCAGCGGAGCCTCGAGCAGCACCAAGTAGCTCACCTCCCCGGTGATGGAGAAGACCAAGAAGGTGTTGAGGACCATGGGGAGGGGGCGACAAAACCTGTCGACCCTGGCAAAAACTTGACTGGCAAAACTCGTCATGTTTTCCTGCTCGTCCGCGAGCTCAGCGGAAGTACCGATTTGACAGACGCACTGTGATAATCGTCGGTTAGCTTAGTCAGCCGAACAAAATAACCGCTCCGTTAGCTTTCTTTTAAGAAGTTAAATAAACCACACGATACCAATGATAATTTATATAACTTCTGAACAAATGAATGTCATTCATGAGTTGAAATGTTACGCTGATAGGCTCTCAAAACTCTCTCCCTACCACGATCTCTGCTACTGGACGGAATCGAGCTTGTACTCTAGTAGGGGTGTTACGTGAAAATACATCCGCAATGAAACAACATACTGGTTCCGCTTGTAAAACGTCTCCACGGTGTGTATGCCCGTTTTAAAATACTAATCAAAAAGTTACGTAGATTTTATTGTGGTTTTGAATTGGATATTAGTATCAATATTTTTTTAAATAGATATTTGTGCCTGAAATAGCCTGTTGCTGTTTCATTGCCTTGATAAGAGAAAGAGGCTTCACCAGGGTAAGTATGAAATAGCCACATGGTTTTGTACACTCTTGAGCAAATAAAATATTTACACAATATAATGTGTATTTTCTCATTTAATTAATAACTTTAGTGCAAAAAAATCTGATTTTCGGAGAAATATGACTTACTCTGTGCTTGTTCACGATATCTCAATGTATATTTTCATAACGATATGATTCCATTGAAATACTTTATCATATTAAATTATCGTCCAGCCCTATATTTAAGTGGATGTTTCAATAACTTTGTTACCTGTGTGGCACTGAAAAAAGCTCTCACTACTGATTAAGTTATTCCCATGACCATGTGTGGATTGAGAGCATGTTTCTGGTCCCTCCCCCCCGCCCAAAGCACAGACCTTAATCCCCGATAATCTCTGCATCCACTGAACGCCTGCAGTCATGGCTGCACCGAAGGAGAATTTACTGTCTCTTGAGCATCTCACCGACCCAGAAAGAAACACTTTCACAAAACAAAGAGAGCACAGGCTAAAAATGAGGTAAGATCCTTGAGTGCTTTAATGAAGTATATTAGTACTGTCAACTCATAGTTGTGTGTGAGGGCAGAGAAGTGGGATGGGTTACAATGATACACTGTCTCTTCATCTCAGTATCAACAGGCCTCTGTTGTTGCAACCTGACTTTTCAACTCAGTCATCAAAAGCTGTAGTGCAAATACAAAAGGCAGCAAAATGCTTGCAAGATGCATCATCCTGTATGTTGGTGTAAATATTTTGAATAACTGACTCGGTGTTTGTGCGTTTCCTGCAGCAGGGCGATGCTTCTGCAACAGCGCTGGCAGGAGCTGAAGGAGAGAGAGCTTACAGCCCAACAAAACAACAGGCAGATGCTGCAGCAGTTTGAGGAAGCCCAGGACACACTGAAGGAGATGTTAACCCTCACTGCTGCCATGAAAACTATTCGGGTGCACAGGCACAAACACTCACTTCCCATACTTTACCCCTGCCTCTGTGACGCTTGGTGTTGAACCTTCTTCTTGAACTTCGATCCCTCCAGATGGAGTATAAACGGTACCTGGAGGAGAGCTGCCCCCGCTGGCAGCAGCAACTCAAGGAGAAAACACAGGCTGCTCAGAGGAAGGTACAAGCAAATCACAGTAATCAGTCACTTCATTAGGGGCCAATGCACACAGCTGGTTCGATCATAAGAGCCATCCAATTATACCTAAATCATTTTTTTACGCTCTGCCTATTAAGTCATAATCATTGTAATCGTTTCTACCACATCTTGCCTGATGTAAAAAAATAAATTCAAAAATATATCCAAAAATAACTTATACATGTAAAAGGCATTTCTGTTCACCTTTTATCGCATGCTGTGCAGCTCTATGAAAAACAATGTGTCTTTAACAGAGGATGGAGGAGTATTTGAGGTCATGTCTAAAGAACACAGAGGAACGAGAGACAGCATCTTCTACAGATCAACCTTTCCTGTCACAAGGTTTCTCCTGACTCTAAAAATCATGTTGTCACATGTATTCTTTAATTGTAATGGTGTGTTCCAGACATATACAAGCTATTATCTAATATGCATCTTCATCTTTCTTGCAGGCTCCACCACAATGAACCAAAATATTGTTGCACCTCCAAGGCACTACAGCCCAAACAGCCACTTAGCCTACAACCAAGATGGCTCCCCTTATCTCCCCTACCCGCAGTCTTCCAGGCAGACCCGCCTTCAATCCCAGACGGCCAGGTGTCCTATCAGAGCGCCTTACCAACCTCAGGGTTCCTCACACGTCCCTTTATCTTTCCTCCCACCACACATCTTCCCACAGCTCCACCACCTCACCTCCTCACCCGGTGATCGACAACCCAGACCCAGGCTAAATCCACCAGGCTGGGCTGCCATGCAGCCCGACCAACCCTGGTCCTGGGCTGCTGGTGCAGCTGGGATCCTCTCTGGCACTGAGGCTCTGTGGGGTCAGCTGTACCCGGAGGAGCCTCCTCCTGAGATGGGGATAGCGCAGGTGGTGGGGGAGGAGACTGACACAAGCCGGGCATCAAGCTCAAAGAGAGAGAGAGGTGGTGGAGGCAGGAGCAGTCGTTTATCCCCGGAGCTGGATATCAAACCAGGTGGGAAATTAAATATGAGAATCTTCAGTGTCTGTAAGCTACTTTTACTTATGCAAGTTATCTTCCTCAGTAGATATTTTCATTCACCTCCGATGTCATTTTTGTATGGGTGTGTGTGTGTGTGTACGTACGTACTGTGCCTAGTTCGTCTGTCCGGTGGCCTCGCAGAAAGCAGTGAGAGCAGCAGGGAGCCCAGCCAGGTGAGCAGAGAGAAGAGAAAGAAGAGGGAGGAGAGAGGGAGATCACATTGTTCCTTCTCAGCCAGCCAAAGCTGCAGCTCTCAGGAGTAAGCCATATTCTCTTCAATGTTCCGCCTGCCATATAAATCCACTTCTTCACTAGCCTCATATTCTGTACAATCTTATTTTTCATTCACTGCTGATTTCAGGTCATCCAGTGCCATTGTCATTGCTGCAGTGAAAGTGGTCCAAAGCTCAGAGAGTGACGCCTCAGAGAAAGGCAGAACCAGCACAAGGAGAACCAGGAGAAGTGGGGGGCTTGCTGTTGGATCACCAAGGGATGAGAAGGTGGTGAAGGGAAGCAAGGGAGACGACCCAGTGAGTCACAAAGAGGAGAGTCAGTCAACTAGTGAGGAGTTAGGGGGGCGAATTGAGGAATTCAGAAGTGAAAACGCAGAGAATCAAAATCCTGACGATAAATCAGAAAGCTGTGGAGAGGAGTCTGGATCCCAAAAGGAGGAAACAGGAAGTGTTAGTATAAAGATTGAAACCGGAGGTGGAGATGAAGTAGAAAAACAGGAGAGTAGCAGCTCTGAACGAAGCAATGTAGGAGAAAAGAATGAGGAAGATCTAGATGGAGAAGATGGTGACGCTGAAGAAAAAGAGAACAGTCAGACAGATGAAGAGCAAGAGGAGAGCGATGGGGAGGAGGATCATGAGGCTTCTGAGAGAAAGAGTGCCAAGGAGGAAGACGAGGAGACAGGAGCAGATGAGCAGGATTCAGAGGTAAAGGATGTCCGTGAAGAACAGTCAGTCAGGTTAAAGAATGAATATGGCGAGAACTGAAAAAAGGGTTCTGCATCTTCTCAGGATGAGAGTGACGGAGAGGACAACATGGAGGACGAGGAGTCAGATGAAGAGGAACAGAGAGGAGACTTAGCAGGAGAACCAGAGGAGGAAAAAGACTCGGACGACAGCATCATCTCACCACAGGACAAGTAAGATAAGTGAAGAATATAATCATCTTAAACACAAACGGCACCTGAACTTTTAAAATCTGTTTTTTAGGTCTAAAAAGATGCACATTATTCCAGAGGAGGCAAGTGAAGAAGAGGAAGAAGAGGAGAGTAAAACAGGATCCTCTGACGATGACTCGAACGAGATAAGTGATGAAGACGATGTTGAGAATCTACTTGCACCTCAAAAACAATCACAGAAAAAAGAGTGAGTTTGTTTTTTTTTGTCTCCGATGGCAAAAACTACATCCTGAAGTAAGTCTCACATTTCTTTTACATATTTTCAGAGAAAAGGACCTGAAAGCAGACGAGCAACCCAAAGGTACAGTATCAGAGTGTATAATTAAAAGATGGGATATACACAAAAACACAACTCGTTTTTAAAGATGATCTGTAATTTCTTTTCCAGCAATTTGTGACACCGTGGAGATTTTTCAAGTGGAGCCGGATAAATCAACAAAGTCTGATCACCCAAGTGACTCTGATGAGTTTGACCACTTTTATGGTTAAATGAGTTTCTCAACTGCCAAAATCCAGAAACAAAGGAAATATACTTACCTCAGAATTTAGTGTTACATCAGAAACAGTATATTAAAAACAACTTGTGAAAAAGGAGGTCTGTAATGGTAATGCTTTGTTTTCTGATGTTTGATAAGAGATTGATATCTAAATGTATAATTACTTCATATCCATAACTAAACTACATTAAACTGCCTCACATAAATATGCTTTTTAAGCAGGTTTTTTCTCCTCTACTCAAAGCCTTTGAAAGAGATACAATGCTGAGACAAACACTTAGATAGTTGCAAAAAAATAGTATAAAAAAACAATACAAAGAATAATTTATTGAAAGATTGTTATTGCCGTTGTGCCTGAGAGACTGATATTCCACCCCAGTAATGACAGCACCAAACAGACATGTTTGTCAAGTAAAAATAGACTAAAGGACAAAACAGTGAATTGTTTCTTTAAACATATTTTACATCAGGGTGCCTGGAGAGCACAGCGTTCAAAGCTGCTCCTGGTAAAGTCAACAAGCATTCAGAGTCTTAATCTCCTTGAAGATTCAGATTTTCACCACCTGAGCTGCCAAACAGGGGCTCGCTCTCCTCCCGTCTTCGGGTGCAGCGCTGCGCTGAATGAGCAACCTGCCGTAGGTCCCGCCCACCTGGCCTTTGGTCAGCCGTCCGGGATTGACGCACACGCAGCCGACCACATCCTGAGGACAAGTTGAGATGAGGTGTTAAAAGAAAGCATGTGTCAAATCATCAGAAAAGAAAAAGCACATCTTTTAACAGCAGTTCTGCACCTTTACAAAGTAGCGCAGCTCGGAGGGAATGATGAGGACGTCAGGAGTCAGCGGCATTTGACCGAAGCTCTGAAACTTCTCGTAATCCATGTTCACCTCCTCCACAGGCGGGTACAGCGGGTAGTAACTAGAAGGGGAAACACAAACATGGGGGGGTCATTAATGTTAGAGGATTCTCCTCAGAACAGAGAGCGCAAGTGAACGTTTTTAGGACTCTACCTTCTCTGGGTCAGCATGTGTTTCAGTATGCGAGAAAATCGGTCCGATCCAGTGCCGCTGAAACACAACATTGTGGTGATGCCATTAATTGAAATATATATTTAATATTATGCTGGTATTTGAGTAAACTCCCATAGAAAAGTCAAAGTGAAAAGTGTGGCTGAGAGGTTTGTTCATGTGAATATTAAACATGAAGTTCATCGACACATTTTCCTCTCAAATTCATCTCTAACTGAGCTCCAGTGCTGGGTGAAGCCATGTGAAAGTTAGAACTCTTCCTCACCAGCTGATCTCCTCTGCGCCCATGTGGAACAGGATATCAGTGGACGTCAAGCCCAAGGTGACTCCATCAATTAGCAGGGTGCAGGGGTCAGGGACCAGGGTGACGCGCTGCAGAGTATGAAGAGAAACACTCGGTAAGGCTGAACAGTTTCCTCAGCTCTTCTGCTTGAATCTAGTCAATAACAAGCCTGAAAGTAAGACCGGCCACTCCCCGACTCAAACGTTTAAAGCTAAACTATTACAATTTGGCTTTCTGGGATTGCTCACACGCCTGTTGCATGTGCTCATCAGTAAATTATAAACTTTAATTTAGTTTATGCAGTTGGGTCTTTGTGTGTCTGACCTGGGCCTGGTCCTTGCCGAGGTTCGGCAGGGTGAAGGGAGGCTGTGGGTAGATGAAGTGATGGTGGATGTCTCTTTGGGAGGGCACAAACACCAGGCGGCAGCCAACACTGGGTAAAGAACACACGAGCTGTCATTGTGGTTAAGGTTTCTGATTGGGGCACATTATTAAAAAAAAAAGATAGCATAATGAAAATCTTTAAGGAGCTTCAGGAGTTTAAATAGCGTCATCATGCTTAGGGAGATACGAGACATACCTTTTGGTGCCATCCACAATGCTTTCAATACATCTTGAGAAAATGGCCTCAAACGTCTCGGTCACCTGAGCTTTCTATTTCACAAACGGGTGGAAATAAAGATGGTCACATCAAGTCAGGATCAACCAACTTAATTTAAAAAGCTGGACACAAGAAATGAATATGTTGAACAAAATGGAATTCACTTTGCCGTGCATTGACTTCGGATGAGGACGTTTAAATGAGATTGTTTTAAAATGCTAAACATTAGATGTTGGAGCGGAGGGTTTTCTAAGAAACACATGAAGTGTCCGCTGTTAAACGCACCTCAATTTGTTCATGTTTGGAGTCCACAAACGGGCCCAGCTGGAGAAGTGAAGGGAGGATTAGAAAAGATACGAGCATTCTGTGCATCTTCTAAGACATGCATTCACTTGTGGAAGAACAAACGATTTTGAAACAGCAAAATAAATAAGTAACGATACCAGCAGGCAGACGTCAGGACAATCCTTGACAATGACATTGATTAGGTCCAGCAGAGGGTCAAAGGTGAGGCTGTCAGAGGGAGTGTAGGGTCCACACGCCACCAGAACATTCATCGGCTCTGCAATCGCATGATATGACAAGTGTGTATGCAAAGTACATGAAAGGGACACAAGCAGACTGCTCATCCCTTGTATTGTGGTTGAAAGCTTAACAAATAAACTTTTATTATTACAGAAAAGTGATTATCATCACTTACCTTCATCCATCTCCATTTTCACCTCAGAAGAGTAGAAAGGAAGAGGGACTCCCTAAAAAAGAAAGAAAGAGAAGACTATCAACAGAAGACACACAAACAGTTCTAAAAGTTGAGATACTCATAATTTGGATTTTGAAGCAATATTTCAAGTAAATCTCTCTTTATGTGCCAACACAACTTGTTAACTTGTAGCTGACCTCATAGAGTTTGGAAGCCATCAGTTTTCTTCCTGTTGTGTTCATTCCCTCCAACGCCACCACCTGAGGAGAGAGAACAGAGTTTCATACACTGCAGGCCGGTGGTTTTTTATTCTCATGTGGGAGTTGTAGATCGGTTGTCAGAGTTCTCGGTCAGACGCTGGGTGACTCTCCTGCCCAGGTCTTTGGCATGCTCTGTTACTCTTGGTGGCCGTGTAACCTGCTGCACACACCTCAGTGCACAGGTAAAGGAGGGACCACCGTGCTCATCAATACTGCCATCACAATGCACTCTAGTCGAGTGACTTCTTAATACAGTTAAAAAGACTTTTAAAGCAGACCCATCTTCAGCTTAATCTGCCAAGACGAGAAGTTTCCTTCGGCTCACCTGACCAGGAAACAGTGAGTACTCTTTAAGCTCCGATAGGTCAACAGGTACTTGCTGACCGCCTTGCTCCGGCCCCGCCTCCAACAGAACAGAGTGTGCGTTCAGTTTGCCGTTACTGTCGCAGCAGACCTGACCCGACACGGTGATACTGTCCTAGAGACGTAAAACACAACAAACCGAGCTGTCAGGAAATACTTAATTATACGAATACATTTAATGAAGTGTATCTAGTTTAGGAGAGCTGAAACAACAAATATGGAGCACACGATCACGCTTTCCTAGAAATAACTAGACAAAATAAGCAAGTTAGGCCTGCAGGGATAAACATATCGTGACCAACAGTGGATTCAAATGTACAAAGTTTAGCACGGACAAGCTCTCACGTCAGAAGGCTCTAGTGTTCAAAAAAAACGTTACCTAGCTAGTAATACAACTTTGTGAGTAAAATGTCAAATTATTACTATAAGATATGATGTTTCCAATACTTTTGAAAGTCACAGGTTTAAGGCATCTATGATTTTAGAGGTTCTTCACAGCAGTAACACCGTTGTACCTGAGCGGGCAGAGAGACGGGGGCAAACTCTTCGATGTTGAAGTGAGACCGGAGGCCATCGCCAAGCTCCTCTATCTTCTCCGTCAACACTGTGGAGAACAGACGCACAAATCTTTAACTTCAAACAAGGTGTAATCATGTGAACCAGGGTGTACAGGGTCAGTGTTGTTCAAGATATAAAATAAAGGACTCTTGATCCAAAGTACTTTTATGAATTGGCAGGCTCTTTACGTTTATTTTTTTGTCTCTCACCATTTCGAACATCGCGCAGCCTCTGGAACATGTACTTGTAGCTGCAGCGGAGCGAGTCTTCAGGCCCTTCCAGGAGCTCCAGCTGGACGCCGTCGCCCTGAGTCTTTCTGCCGGCCCAGCGGGTGCCCTGCACGGCCCCGAAAGAAACCACCACCTCCCCTTTGGCTCCTCTCTGGCTGTACTTCTGGGAGGGTGTTGAACTTCCAAAGAGAGAAGGGAAGAGTCGGGTCACAACGTTAGCTGCGTCTCCATCAAGTTTCTCGAAATTTGAGTGCCTGGGACTACTGTCCAAAGAACTAAAAGTTTCCTTCAGCCTATTGTTGTCTTCATTTCCATAACGGTCTAAAGACTTGCAAAGATCAGTTCACTGACTGTTGGTCTGTGATGGTGCCGAGTACCTGGGGGAGAAGCTAGCCGGAGACAGCAGCAGGCTCGGGCTGGACAGCAGAGCTGCACTTCTTTTTGACTGAGGGTGTTCAGGAGTGGTCAGTGCTCGTTTCTGAGAACCCTACACACGAACACAGTCGGCGTTGAGCACGCAAGTGAGTCACGACGACTTCGCTTAGCTTTGAAAATGTATATCACAACAGAATCACTGTGTGAAGTCAAAGGTGAGAGCTTACCTTCGCAGGAGTAGAGTACGCATCCAGGAGATTCTCCTCCTCTTCCTCAACTTTGAGTCTGAACAAATAATGTCAAGGATTGTGACACAATCGCAATATCACACACCCAAGATAGACAACAGATAAAACACAGAAGGAGAAGCTGCTGGACGGTCATGAAGAGTTCACTGTGAAGGATACAAGTCCTGTAGTAAGAGGATGTCTCTGGTTCTGTTATGAGTTTCTTCTTTTCTGAAGGTTTTGTTGGATTTACTCTTCTTGTTTAACACCTTCAAAGAAAAACTCAGTGTGAATAAAAAAATAAAATAAAAAAAAAGCCTGACGGTGAGGACAGTGTGTTGACATAGAAGTTCAAAGCAACGATATCAGTAACACCGGTACCTCATGATCAAATAGCTCCAGGTTGTCCGTGGTGAGTTTTAGTTCATTTTTTGTGGTGCTGTAGGCCACCCACTCCAGCACCATCTCATGGGCCTGTATCCTGTTACAAATACACTGCTCCACCACTGAGGACGTATGAGCGAAGGAAAGGAGAGAAAGTAAACAAAAGGGAGACGTAACAAGACATAGAGGACTGCAAATACAGTACACAGAGGCACCACAACTGTAACATTTCAACTGAACTTTGGAGGGTTATTACAGCGGAGCTAAGTGAGCATTATCACTCCGACTTGAGCATTCAAATTACTAATGAATTACTTTTATACACCAGAGATGATGCACCTTAGATAAATTCAGTAGGTTTATACACTAAATAACAGTGTGATGTAAAGGTGGCAGATTTGTCCACCTGCCATCCACATCAATGTTAGGCTCCGAGAAAACCCAATGAGCAAGGCATGAGCACAACTAAGTAACAAACACTAATAACAAACTTGACGTAATGTAACGAGACATACGGTATAGTGATGTTATACAAAATGTAGCAGTGCAGTCGCGTGACGTTACACCTTGTTGACTACTTGAGTGGTTGTTGGGGTAAGTTGCACTTAATGGCTAAAGCTACTTTTGACCCAAATGTTTCCTCGAAATGTACAAAATCAGCATGTTATACTTACTCTTATCGAGGACGGAGTCATCTTGGCAGCATATGTCGAACACTTCCAGCTCTGATTTGAGGCTTTCTCCGGTTACTAGCGCCATTGTTTAGTGCTGTATCGTTACCAGATTGTTTAAGTTAACTGTGGAGAGGATAACACGTCAGACGATCCAACGTCTGTGTATATATATAAATACTGTTTAACTACCTAGCGTTACACGTTAGTTGGCAGAATAAATCATCAGACGCTCATTTCATTTTGCCGCGAAAAGTAGCTGCTGCCGGTGTTGGCGGCCGGAACATACGTCACTTTCAAAAACAATAATAAGCGGAAGTCAGCATCGTCACAAAAATAAAAGCCTCTAACGCCGTCTAGTGGTCAGCACGAGAGTGTCTGTTTTAGTTTCAGCCCTGTCGACATATTTCAATGTTTAACCAGTCTGGTTATCTAAGCTTAACTTGTTTTACAGACACAAACAATAGCATGAACTACAGCATTATATGACGCAACCTTACAGTCTCAATAATGTATACACTGAACTACATTGTATTAAACAGATGTTTATGTTATTGTACTTTATGTTTAATTAGGGGTACAAAATCATATTAAAAAAAAAAGCATCTCAGGGTTATCTCAGATCAGAAATTCAGTTCAATGTAAATCTCTTTAGGAACTGTGTTTAAAAAGAACATCTGGTGATACAAACTATAATAATGCATTTTGTTTTCTAATTAGATGTTAAATAGCTATTTTTTTTCACCACCACATTTACGACACTCACTACTAGCACACATTTAATTGCTAAAGATATTAATTTCAGTGAAAACTGCTTCCACAGCCTTCAGCCAGAACAAACAATAGATTTCTCAGATTTCTGTTCTGGTGGGCTCATCACTGTCAGGATGTTCTTCCATCTGTGAAAGTAAACATGTGGCGTTAGCTTGTGGATTTAAAATCACATGTCTGAAACCACTGAAGTGCTGCTGGAGTAATTAGTTGGCATCAGTGAACAACAAACATCTCACTCACCTGAGCTGAATAGCAGCCGCTCCTGGGAGTGAATTTCCATGATGTCACCCTCCTCAGTGATTCACAGAGGGAGGCTGACAATTCGTGAGTGTCATGCACCTGACAAACACAAACATTATGGATGCACATCTGACTTCTGTCACACTATCAACACACATACATGTACATCCCTGTAAGTAACAAGGGTATTAACAATGTAGCACATCATCTAATTACATTTATACCAGTGGCTTCTTTCTAAAATATGAGTTGTGGAAGTGAATAACTTATATTTTAGAATTAACTATAAATTTATGTGAAATGCATATTCAAAATAATTGTTTTCAAACCTTCATTCTGTTCAGACAAGCGTTTCTGAAGTCCATGTTACTGCTGCAGCTCACAATACTGACGGCTGAACTGAGAATCACCTCAGCAGCTGAACGCAGCTTCTCTTGATCCTTAAAACCCAAACATATAATATTAGGGCCCAAATCAATAAACCATTTAAATTAATTTATTGATTTATTTAAATTTGATTTAGTTTGATCTTTAAAATGTCAGAAAATAAAAAATAACCATCACAATGTCCCAAAGCTGACATCTTTGAATTTAAATATGTTGACCAACAAACCCAAAGATATTATTGTTTTTAGTGATGAAAGAAGAGAAAAGCAGTAACTTCTAAGATTTGAAAAGCTGAAACCTACACGTCTGACATCGTCCAACAATAAACTGATCATTAAAATGATTTTGACCCATTTTTCTGGATAATTGTTGAGGTAATACACACTATTATATAAAATTGTTAAATAATAATAAAAAACAAATACGTTATTAAAGGAATAATTGCCTCTCTGGAAGTTACAGTGTGTGTCAGGCTTGCCTTTTTCCTGTGATTTTGGGGTTTCAGTGCGTTCCTCAGCTCGGTCTGCAGGGCTGTTGTGACTGCCTGCCTGTTGTTGTTCAGAATATCCTCCAGGTGGTGCTCTATCAGCACCTCTGTGGCTGTGGGAGGATCACAGACACAGACAAAGAAGTAAGGAAGACCAACTTCAATGCAGCGTTTTGGGATTATACGTGCAGCCGTCTCTCACCCATCATATCAGAGAGCTGGTAGGTGAAGGGGTCACTGTGCTGCAGGAAGAGGTAAAGCAGGAGACTCTGCTGCATTGGGGGAAGACCTGATTCTTGCTCTGGATCCTCACAGTTTTCTTGCTCTACGGTGTACACAGTGCCACCCCTGTGCACTGGATCTGCAGAGAATGTTAAAACAATTTTTGTAAAGTAAAAAATTAATAGGAAATTAAAGGAACACATGATTATTAGTGACGATATTCACTTTAAACAGATAAAACGACAAGTCTACACTGGTTGAATGCCCGTTGGTACAACTGAGGGGTTAACAATTACAACATGTACCTAACGTTGTGGCAATGGAAGACGCACCTTTTGGGTTGGGCAAATAATTGCTACAACATTTAGCTTTACAACTTTAGTTCTAAAACTTGAGTTCACCAACATTGAGTGAGTCAACAGATGTTGACAAAATCTTTTCTTGGTTATAAAGTAACAACAATTATGACCTCAAAATGTATCCCCAAAAGACCAGACCAGACTGTATCATGGGGCCCTTTCTAGTTTATATCATGTCTTGTGAATGACTAAACTACTTGTGATTAATGTAGACCTGTGCTTTTGCTTCAGAGTCATTGTGTAATCTACAAGGACACAAAACACTTATTATGCAAGGGCAGTTTCTGAGAAATCGCCCAAATTTTACAAGTGATACAAAGACTATTTAGTGATGATTAAACTTAGTTTTACAGAAAGTGACTCAAACACGGTCAGCTTAATTCAGATTTCTAACACACGGCTTAGAATAAAACCTTTCTGAGGAATATTCATGTGCCAGAACTTATAAAAAATATTTGGGGGGGGGAAATGTAATGTGTCAGACATTAGACATCGACATCAGCCACTAAACCCACTTCCGTAAGGGACCATGGTCAAAGTAATATGTAAATACAGATGTCTAGTTTAAGACAGGATGGAAACCTGAGCCCTCAGTTTGAACTCAAACACGTTGTAAACTCTTTCCCAACACTGCTGTGAGAATGTTTTTGTGATATGAATGCAGAACTACTTCTTGCATCAGAACCAACTGTTCACAATATACGTGATAGAGCAGATTGGTTGCATGTGGTCATAATTCCCAGCAGAGTTGTTTGTATAACATTCTGTGACAATCATTTCGCTTCTGGAGCCCAGATTAGCAGACGGTGTTGGAGCCTTAGTACTGTCACTTTAAGGGGTTTTGTTACTATGTGGTATGTGTGTTTTCTACGTCCATTGTTCTTTCTGGTTTCATACGATTTAACTCATTGGCCTTTTGTGATCCAATAAAGTTTTTATATGCAGCTTTGGGCCAGGGCTGCGTGTTCATTCTCTAACAAATAAACACAGGTGGTTGAAATTCGTCTCCAACTCAGGCCTCATCAAGTGTTTCAGATCACTTTACAAGACAGGATTAACTGCCCAGGACATTTTTACCCTGTTTACAGTTCCTCCAGCAAATTACATAAAATGTAAACTGGCCATTGGTATCGGTACGTGTTGTTCCCATCAGTGGGTGTTGTCTACCTTTGGAGGAGGAGCAGTGAAGGCCATGCAGGCCCAGTTCCTGACAGTCCAGATGAGCAGGGAGGTTCTGGAGGAGGGTGGAAGGGCCTGTGAATGGAACATTACTGGGGCCGCATACCAACACCTGGACACATGTGATGTCAAGGAAAACTAATCCAAATCAGAGGCCTGAAACGCCTCGACTGAGTCGACACGTATGAGCAGCGGTTCAAGTCTGAGTTCCCCCTAGATGTCAGATTTCAATGTTTTGGTCATTACCGAAAGCTTATTACTTTTGGGTAAATGTTGGAACGTAGCTCAACCAACGGAAGGGGAACTGTGTCTGATTATTTTTGTAACTCTCCCAAACCGACAATCACACCGACTTCATGCCGCGATTGGCCCGCTGTGCTGAGGTAAGAAAATAAGCAGGCTTTTTTATCTCGTACATAAACTCGCAAAACTAACTCAACCCTCACCCTGACTCGTGAATAAGACCCCAAGATACTCTTTCATTTAGAGCAGTGACTCACTCCCAATTTGAAGAGAGCAGTGGAGGAGTTGACCCTCATCCTTGCTTTCACGCCACAAACTGTCCCCTTGTGCACTGGAAGTCATGGTCCGATGATGACAGCTGAACTACGTCATCGAGCAGGAACGCAATAATGAGGCCACCACCATAGCTCGGCCCCCTTTATACTGTAGATTCTTCTGTGTCTGTGAAAATCACAAACAGACTTATGATGAAATCAGCAAAGGATATTTGTATGTCAGTGAGTTGTATTGCCAGATTGGGGTACTGAAGCACACAAGGGCTCAGGAGAGTGACCGGCTGGACGCTGAGCTCCCCAAACAGGCCGTGGTCCATGGCTTCAGGTGGGATACTGAGCGGCAACCTGCCTCCCAGGACCGGGTGTCCTCCATGACACCAGCATCCTTTCTTCATGCACTCTGGAGGCCTTTAAACCCCGAGAGAGAGAGAGAGAGAGAGAGAGAGAGAGAGAGAGAGAGAGAGAG
>NW_022280057.1:4119092-4121926 GCF_004355925.1 Anarrhichthys ocellatus
AGAGAGAGAGAGAGAGAGAGAGAGAGAGAGAGAGAGAGAGAGAGAGACACTCTATAAACAACAGTGGACATACCCGTGTTTTTGTTGCATTAATAGATGAAAATAAAGTTATTTTGGTTACACATCCGCAAACTAAGACAGAATTGATCCACACATCAACTACACATGAAATAATGCTGAACAAGAGCTTAACTGACTGTGTTTTACATGTGACATCCAAGATCAGTGATGGTCGGTTCGCACAGGCAACTTTTCTCACAATATTCACTCTGCAAGAATATGAACATGTTAGCACTTCTTAAAAACAGGACTGAGGGGTTTTAACATTCGTCAGATTTAGTGTTTTTTGTTATGCTCTCAATCCTAAAGTCAAAAACATAGCAACTTAAATAAGTTACTTTATATAATGCATACGTTATGAAACAAAATAGATAAATGCTGTGTAATACAGCGTGACTAAATGAATCCTTGCAGAATATATCGAGCAGTGTTGTCATCTAACAAGAGGGGAATTTACCAAATCTACCTAAAAAGAAAGCGTAGGCGTTGCCTGCATGCATACCTAAAGTCTCGCTGGACGCTCTGCTGACTGAATTTGAATTTAAAGTGGATTTTGATCTGTGAAAAAGAAGGGCAGTAAAATGATTACTGCCAATTTAAAAACACAAAACATATGGTGGAATCATATTGTGGAAACCTCTCCTACCCTTGCGTTAGCCGAGCTGAACGAGTGTAGGAACACCTCTATGCGAGCGCACCACTCTGGAATTAACAGTCTTGCCTCTTTCATCTGTACAGTGCAGAGATATAGACAGAGATGATATTCACTCACTGTGATCATCTATCATCATCCCACCCAGATACGTTACTTAGTGAGATGAAAACAATGCTGAGGCGGTCAGTGATTGCAGTAAAGGATCCCTGTGGGTTGTACCTGAAAAGACAGGAGCAATCTGAGAGAACCATACGTGTCGGTGAAGGCACACAGTTCCTCGGGATCCGGCTGAGGACACGACCACGTACAGGCAAACATGCTCTCCTTCAAATCTGTGAGGGCTGAAGTTGGTAAAAGGAGGTGATGTTCAACAGCTGAAGATATGCGATTGTGTTAGGTGTACGTGTGTACATACCAGGTTGGAGTGCTTTCATTTCAATCCCTGTGCACCAGGGACCAGCAGCTGCAACTGCACCGCAAATGTGAACAATGTTACGACACTTGCTGTACACACTACGTCCGAGAAAGCCTAACAGCTGCTGGCAACAGTCACATTCCTTCGTCCATAAAGTAGTTTTATTTACAGCAATAATCAAGTGAAATGTGGAAATGAATCTAAATGCATCCCTACAGGTGTGACCAATTAATCACATATTTGTATTGTGGTGATCAGTTTCTGTTTTGGGTGGATTGCACATTTATTCTCAGATTCCTCTGATATTCAGAGTGTGATGTATTAAGTGTGTTTTCACCATATCTATCTGAAATATTAATATACTTCTATACGGATGGTCACTAACGTTAGCTTTGCTATATTTGATTGAAACAATATAAAATGTATCACACTGCTATTGGAACTGTTCATATGGAGCGTTGTAGCTTTTTCCCTGTCAGAATAAACACGAGTTTATGTTTATTACATTTGATTTGGATAATGTCACTCTACTTTGAGGCCCTTTTATTCGCTGCTAGTTCCTCCTGATGAACTGTTTTTTTTAAACTTACCAGTGCAGTTCATACTTGCTCCCGTGTCCGTCCACAGAAGTACCAGAAGCCCTCGCGCATTGTTTAAACCAGGATGCCGTCTCTGTTTTTCCAATAGCATGATCAACCTCAGCGCCTGAAGAGGTAATTAAAAACACCTGGTTTAGCTAAAGCTAAAGCTACAGCTAACTATATGCTAGCTGGCTTCAAACATTAGCTGAGTGGTCATTTTTATAAATAACTACGAGCAGAGATTAACTGTGAATTAGTAGACAATACTTTTAACACGTACAGACGTTGTTTCTATTATTCAAACCCTTACCTGCTGTATTTCTCTGATCATCTTTAGCTAATTGAACTACCATGCGCGCGCTGAATTGGCTTTTATATTGTGCACGTGCCCCAGTCACAGTGCCTCACTCTTAAATACTAAACAAACTTACATCTTTTCAACACACAATATCACAGCTAGCACGTGTGTGAACTCTGTGAGATCACTGTTAACACCAGATATGTAGTCTATAGAATCAATGATACATTTGGGGAAATTATACCGTGACTTGTTCATTGTAATTACTCACCTTAAAGCATGACGTAGCCAGGAATTTAGAAATACTGAGATCATAACATGCGATTCCACCAGCCAAACATGGTAAATGTTTACGCTCATTAGAAAAAATTAAATAAATAAATAAATAAATGTTTTAAAAAAAACACAAGAAAGGCCCATCAAATTAAAATAAAACGAATCATTGACTGCAAAGGAATAAAACAAATCCTGCACATTTGTTACTGCTTTGTATTTTCATATTCAATGTATTTTCGTAACAGGAGTTACTGAGGACACGACCTTTACTGAAGTTTTTTCCTTGAGCAGTCTTCCTCAGCCGACTTTCTTCTGTATCAGGTCTGTTTGTACTACATTTGATGCCACCACTGTGTAAATCTTATTTCAGCAAGCAGTGTTTTTTTTCCTATAGTTTTTGCATTTCTAGAATTTCAGCACTCTGAAATGATCCCCACAAATACACATAAATCTGAGTAGATAACATCATTTATTTTATTTGCATCTATTCATATATCTGAAATACAATGACATAAAGTATCAAAACAGAACGATTTTGATGGCTTTTAT
>NW_022280057.1:4126926-4195514 GCF_004355925.1 Anarrhichthys ocellatus
CTCTTTCTCAGACCACTCCTTGTATCCTCCGGTATAATTACGTGCACTGAAACAGAAAGACAGAGGAAAAAATAAGAAAATGGAACGAATACAAAACACATGGACAGCAAAGCTCAAGAGGCAATGTTACCGTGAGGAAACAACATTTGTACAGGAGTCGTAAAAGCAAGACGGGCTGTGTGAGGGTTTGTGTGTAATGTATAGCAACCAATAACTTATTTACTTCACGTATCCAAGTTCGCAGGCCTTGGTTGTGGCAGCTACCCCTCGTTTGCCCATCTGGCAGTGAAACACCAGCTCTGGCGCCTCCAGCAGTGGCTTGGTTACTCCGTACTTGGCCTTGAATTGTTCTGGCGCCATCGCAAAAGCAGCCTCTACTGTATCAACTGAATGAATAAAAAGGGAGCCAGAGAGGAAGAAAGACAAATATTTTAAGATTAAATAGATGATGGCACACACCCAGGATAACTTTGGTGTGAAGGTTTATGATGGGTGATAATATTGAGGGGGAAAAAAACTCAGTGTTCACTATGTGACAGTGGTATATTCCCTATGTGTTCACCTGGGATGTGAACGGATCCTTGAATTTGTCCTTTATCCACTTCCTCTTTACTGCGAACATCCACCAGGAAGAGATTCTCGCTCTTTCCCAGGAGCGCTTTCAGATCCTCATAGGAGATGTCCTTGGTGACTGGCAATGAGAGAGGAAACACATTAATGGCTTTGAAGAGCAGATGAGCCTTTGTCGGGACCTCCCATAACATTTTTAAATCCAAGTTAGGCTTCAAGTGAAAAAACAAATGTTGTTATTGCACTGTGTTCATTGTTAGGCACCATTCACCAAGCCAGATTCCTTGTATGTGTAACGTACTCGGCAATAAACAGTAAAAAAAAGTTCCATACAGTGAGCGTTACACATTTTGAATCTGGGGAAAAAGAGTGTGCTGGTGCGGATAATATGTTGAGTTGAGGTATTTCATGAGAGCAAATCACATTAAATTGCTTTGGGATAATGATTGAAAAGATCTGGACCCAGATTAGGATACAAAGAGGAGAATGCTGATTTTTTTTATTTTTTTTTTTAAAATTCCTGATGCCCTCTCGACCTTCAGGTTGCATTCCTCTCCAGAAGATTGCTCCCTCATGTTGGCACTCTCTTATCAGAGTATATGTGTGTGTGTGTGTGTGTGTGTGACTGAAAAATTAGGAGTAAAATGTACAATGCACTCAGTCGCCTTTGATGTAACAGGTCACGGTATGCAATCGTGTTTAGCTTCATTTGAGAGTGAAATATGAAACCGTTTTTTTCCCTGAAGACACAGAAAGCTTCCGGTTTGACGTTGTCAAGACGATCCTTTGTCTGCTGAGTCATTGAATCATTAATAAATGAATACCTTAATATTCTAATAACAAGGGATTCCTTCTTCATCTATTATTTATTAGTTGGGGAAATCTGTGCTCAAGATAGTTAACATGCAACAACTAAAGTTAAGAGACCCGCCGTTACGCAATCAGTCAACAACAACAATTAGCGTTAACGTTACTAACGTCATGTTAACGTTATTCATTAGCTAAACAAGTTAACGTTAACTACTAAACTAACGTTTCTCAACCACTATTAGGGATGTTTCAAGTTGTTTACTGCAGTCAGTAAAATGATATCTGTCTCTCAATGAGGTAAGTGTAATGAGACTCACCTGAGGTCGCCATTCTTCTTAAAGGTAATTTCACACACTAGTTAACATGAGATACATCTTCTTCCTCAAATTGTTTAGTGACCAGTCATTGGCTAACAACTGGAGAAAGTCCCGCCTTTCTTCGGTGTTTAATCAACTTCCTTCTAGTGCTTTTAAATGACTTTCAAAATAAAAGTTGCCAAGTTATGTACTTTACGGGGACTCAGTCCCCGTAAAAAAGAAAAGATAGTACAGTGTAAAAGTATTCTGTTAGGTAAAAGTCCTGCATCCAAAATTCAACTAAAATGATCAGTAAAATGTACTTAAAAGTAACTAAAAATACTCACTCTGCAAAATGGCCTATTTCAGAGTGTTATATTATAGGTTAATATATACAGCATGTTATTGAACTATTATTAGAGATGCATCAATTTGTGACGTTAATGTGAAGCTGGTCGAGGTGGAGCTAATTTTAACAACTTAATATCGTGCTGAATATTTTCCTCTATAAAAAGGCAAATATATAAAATCTCTTCAAAGTAAAAAGGTAACTAAAGCTCTGAAATAAATGTTGTTGCGTGAAAAGTAATATATAATAATGTATAATATGTCAACGCACATTAATTTTTATAGCTTGTACACCTTACTAAGACACATTATGTTGTTTTCGCTATTAATTAAATTTGTCACTCTTCTGTATGTTACAACACGTAAGCCTGCGCAAATAAGGCAACTATTCAGACCTTTTTCACATTGTTTTTATTAAAATAAGTTTTAGTTTCTTATGAAAGTCAGTACCTATATCCTAAAAAAATATCTACAATTAAATTTAGCCATGACAATACAAAAAAACACTACAATAAACCTACAAAGCTTAATTTGCCAGCAAATAAACCTGTAGTTATAACCACAAAGTAACAGAATTGTTAGTGTTATTCCATGAACATATTCCTTGAAACAGGAGTATAAACAACTTCTTAATTTCTATAATCAATCATAACACCACCCCAGAAATGTTTGCCTTTTGTTCATGATTACACCGTTGCTGTGCCCCGTGTCTCCTGGGGCCTGTTCAGTGTCACTGAGATGGATTGTCTGTGCTGAACTAGTCTTGATCACAGAGTCCCCTCTGTGCTGTAAGAAGGGTTCCCTAGTCCATCAGCGGAGTCCCTCTTTGCCTTTTTACGCATTTGATACTTCCAGAAGATCACAGCTGCTATGATGAGAAGTAGAAAGAGGGCAACTCCTCCTCCTATAACCCCAGCCAACAGTTTATGGTCGGAAGATTCAGGAGGGTCGTACCGCTTACAGGAGAAATCTGAGGGGGTGCTGTGTCCTGCACTGTTCACTGCCTCCACGCACACCTTAGTGCCAACTTCCAAAGATATGACCAAACCTCGTCGCGAAACTTTCTGAAACTCCAGGGTTTCCCTCCCCTCTATCACCAATCTGTACCCAGAAACCACAGAAGACGGAGCACACCACTGGACCTCTATCTTCCCTCTGTCACCCCCTTCACTGATTGGCTGCAGCACTTGGATGCGTGGAGCATGAGGAGGCTCATCGGCCCCGCTGACCCCAGGACAGAGGCACCCAATCCTTTCTGAAATTTTGTTGCAGGGCTCCTGATTCTCCAAGCAGGGGTTGTACTGGCAGAGCTGCGGCTTTTGTTGGAGTAAGGTAGTCTGCACGGATTCCACCACTTTAGGAGGAGTGCTGTGGTTGTCATTGTCAAAGTAATCATCTTCATAGTTATCATCTGAGGTTAAGCCAGTCACGAATATGATCTGCGCACGAGTGGTGGGAGCTAAAGTAGAGGCGGCATGGGTGAAGAGGTGGGAGTGGAGGAGAGGCGAGGCACTCAGAAAAAGGATTAGCACAGCCAGGTTTTTACGCAGTGACGTCATCTCTATGGACAGAAGTGAAAAAGAAATTATAAGAATGAATTCTAAAAATATTGGTCACTGCAAAAGCAATACAGAAAATAGATCGAAACAGATCACTAACACCGTTAACAGTTTATCCAGTCAGTGTAAGAGATGAAATACGTCTTCATTGGCAATTGTTTCATTGTTTCTCTATCGACCTTGTAAAAAATGATTATTCTTAGAGGCTTATGAGAAGGAATTTAAAGTGTGATTAAGTTGGAGTAAAGAAACTGAAATGTAGTGGTCACTGCATCAAAACACAGAAACCAAAATACAGAACTTGGTTACAATACCAGATAAAAATAAGCAAGGCAACAAGGATCCACGGTACTAAGGATAAAAGATAGGACACATGAGATTTTTAAAGAAAGGTTTGTTGTGAGTGGTAAGACTTTAAACACATGTATTTGGCTTGTTGACTAAGAGGCTATTTTACCTTGGAAATAGCTCTGTGGATAATCAAACAATCGCGTAGTTCTAGTTTCCATCCTGTAAACAGCTTAAGATAAATAAATGCTGAGTGCTGGATGAAAGAAATACGACTGTTTGTGTGACCCCAACAGCACTTCCATGTTCTGCTGGCACCAAGCCAGAAGAGTTCTGTGTGAACCCATGACTGAAGTTTTACTTTACACTTTCTGGTTATTTTTTAAATAACCCTAATACTCAGAAGATCATTTTGTCATGCCTGTAAATGCAACTGATGACTGAACCTCTAAGAATAAACATCCAACCATGCCAGTGTTTTGCATCTGGTGAACACACAAATCAGCATTGTGACAAATGTGACTTTAAAGTAAAGAAAAGTGTTCAAAATGGTTTACCTGTTTGATGGTGGTGGACGTTTCAAGTCTTATTTTCTCTGGTTCCCACTGTCTGCTCTCACCGTGTACTCACGACAGTCCTCTGCTCTCACCGTCTTAAGTTCCCTCCCTCAGACTCTCCCCTCCTCCACAACACCCCCTCATTTTCTCCCCTTAGTGCCTCTCCCTCCCATTTCACTCTTTCATGCTCTCCTCTCTCCTTTTTTTTCCATGTCTTGCCCCCTTCTCTTTCTCAACTTGGAACCAGCTGTTGTTGCTCTTTTCTTTTTCTTTTGTATTTGTGTGTGACTGTGTGTCGGAAAAGTGGATGGGGGTGCAGAGCCACCATGTGCCTGTGTGCTGCTCCGCATATTAATTTGCTGGGTAGCAGCAGGAGGCAGGCTTGTGCTTGTTTCAGTATGTGTTTGTGTAATCCGTAGGTGTAGCGGCCTGTTTTTGATTACCTCTTTAAAAACCTAAACTTCTGGCATACTTTGCAGGTGTTGTGGAAACTAACAGGACATAGGGTCACTTCAATGTGTTTATGTGTGCCTTTGAGAGTGGGGGGTGCGGAATGCATGCATGTGTATTTATTATAGACCCCCTCCACATCTTGTAGCCCCCATTGTGACAAGCTGGAGAACGATAAAGGCTTTCTCCTCTTTCGTCCTTTTAAGGGGTAGAGCTGGCAAAGACGACAAATTCTTTGTTATTGAAAGTGCCCACATTCACTGATGAGAGGAAAATTACCAAGGCAGGATCCTCCTGAACTTCAAAACTTAAAGGATTTACTCAACCTGCTTTTTCCTAGAATAAATGGCTTCATTTAAATTTGAGCTGAGTTGAGTGCATGTATACAAGGAATTATTGGAAGAGCAAAACCAACGACACAAAGCAGACCACAGTTAAGAGACATTGTGAGAGTGTCCACTTGCATTCACAAGAAGGCAAAATGGTTTGACAATATGTTCACAAGAAAAGGGCTGAGAGCACAGAAACAATAAACCATTGGGAGATGAATAAACACCGAAGGCAGGCTTAAATGTACTGCCACTTAGTGTACAGCAGGAAATAGAATATAGATTTATGTACTGTTTTTATACAAAATTCTATTTACTTATTTGGGAGAAAATACGTATGTTCCAATATGTGCACATTGGGTGTACAGTTGTGTACATGCTTAAATACAGTACGTAACGTAAAAGAATCACAAATCATAAACAGTCAAACCCACTTTACTTTGAACAAACTAAAGGAGTAGCTTATACGTAGCTTTTGATCACACCTTGATGACACACATATTGATGGCTCAGTGTGGCTTCTCCGTAACTTGTGAAATGTGTTGTTTGTTGAGGTTTTGGGGAAGTGGCTGAAGTTCTGTGTTAATTTCCATGTGTGATTAATTGGAAAAGGTGGTGCCTGTGAGTCAAGACATGTTTCCATCTGCTCCTCCACATTCTCACTCCCAACTCTTATAATACAACAGCTTGGTCAGTGGCCCTTGGTTGTTGTTGTCATACCTATGCTGGCATGTTATATCCGAATGATCTTGTCTCCGGGCTAGATGACACACACAGCCGTGCTCTTCCGTGCCGGGTGGCTGCTTCGAGCCAGATATCTACAAAGAAGAAAAAGATGGGCCGACTGAAATGCTTAACTAATCATACTTCTATTTCAGATCATAGGGCATCACAGTTCCCAGGAATTTATAAATATTGTTGATTGTTTGACTTTATATATGAAACTATTGGTTAGTCTCTATGTATTATGAATTATAATGCAACACACTAGAGAGGAAAATTCAGAAATGCATATATTGTTTATCAAAGGATGTAGATGTGGATCAAAGAGGAGGGCTTCGCCTCAATAAATACCGGCAGTTTTTCCAGCTTCAAGCTTCAGGTTGTTTTGGCTGCATGAGACAACCATCTCTTCCACCCCCTGCCTGTCGTCCCGGTCCGCAACGTCAGGAGCTGATAAGTCTCAACAGCCTGCTGGTAACTGGATGGTACAGGTTGCTGTGACTTATCAGAAGTGAAGTGATTCATTTCAACATTCGCTCCTGAGCGAAACAATCCATCTGCAGCCGTCTTTTCTCACATTTCCTGGCAGTAGTCGTTTTACAGCGTTTCATCATTCAGCTGCACGTTTCCCTCATTTTCCTCCATTAAGCAGTTCTTATTGTAATATCATTGTTACACTCACACTATAATGTGTGATGGTTGAAAAATCAGACCCTGTACTTGAATGAACAAGGTTTCCAAAACAACAAAAAAACATACATATACAAACATAACATCAGTGATTTGTGGGGATATGGTAATGTGAGTTTGTCACTGTTTCTGTTGGTGAGTGGGTGACCACAGAATTAGTCTGTGATCAATAGAGCTATTAATATTGTATGAGTGAACCTCTGGACGAGGCTTGGAAACACTTTGACAAGTTCAAAGGCTATTTTTATGAATGAGCTCATACTGTACTTGTGTATGGATCAGATTTCCTTGGGGATGAATAAAGTACTATTCTATTCTTCTATTCTATTCTTCCTTCATCCGAAAACGAAGGAGTTCCTCTCTTGTTCAAATAAGGGAAGAGGACAAGAAGGAGGCGAACACAAACAAGTATGTGAAATGTTTACAGGGACCACCAACCATCTGTAATTCTTCAGATCGACTTTTTGGTCTGTTGTACTTTGCCGCCACCATTCATATCCTTATCACTTATCAGAGGGGAAAAGAAAGGAACCGTTCAGTAACACTCATGATCATGGGCAGGCTAGTCAATCACTTATGAATGTCTAGACTCATCTAGACTAATTTGAACTGTTGAATAGTTTTCTTCAAAGTAGGCGACATCACTGAGGAGATGCTAGTGACAGGCCAGCATGTTGAACTTTTCTTCAAACTGTGGCTCCAATGTCCTCAAGGAATAAAGGAAGCCGCTGAGCACGAGTCATACTACTCTAATGACTAGCACGCTAGTGCATTTTCCCTCTCCCACCAACCCAGCATGTCTGAGCATGCTGCTGGACATTTGTCAGACAACCTGCATGTATCCCCGTCACCATCACCTGATTGTAGATAGCACCACAATTTCACAAGAGTGCTGTAAAGTCTGAGAGAAACAATACCTTTATTTATACCTCAATAAGATAGTCGTTTAAGGCAGGAATTCCCCTCCGCCTGTTGAGCAAGTTAAAACAAATACACTTTACTTTCACATTCACTCACTTAATTCGGCCTTCAAGCCTCATAGTGTGACTTTATCAAACTCAGAAATGTGTGGGCCTCTCACAGATGCTCATTCCCTCTCCTACCCACACCTCTCTAAGGAGTTGAAGTATTCCAATTTAAACAGGAAGCTCTACTATTGGCTATATCCCCATCACCTTTGACCTGTACTTCATTCAAAAGGAATCCCTGGGTAGTCTTGCAATCATGACTGTGTGAAGTTGTGTGAACTGCTATTTTTAGCTTTAAAAAAACACTGTGGAGCCAGAGTGGGCAATACAGACTACTGATCCATAAGTGGCTAATTGGAAGCAGACGTGTGATGATGCAGCAGCTCCATCTGATGACAACTTCCCACATTCCTGCCGCCACTGCATGTTTGAGTCATTAAAAACTATGAAGTAAAGGGGACTGGGCTGCATCACAGAAACCCTGCTGCAACAGGCGGAGTTCAGCTTAAATTCTCCCTGCTTAAGTGAATCTTCATGGATGTTGATTGATATTAACCTTTGTTAGGGGAGGAAAACCTGCTGAATGTCCCTTTATGTATCCTATTAATGTCATACAAGACAACTCAAGACAACTTTGACTGGATTAGGTGATGATATTACGGACACATCACGTGTTGATACGTGTTGGTGTTGTCTTATGACACACCTCGGATAGATTACACAATGTAAAATATACATAGTGTGAGTGGAAAGTGGGCATGTTCGCCTGCTGGATGTCTGGATGTCTGTGATGACGAGACTAGATCTTTATCAATATTTACGGTAAAGACTACGACAGCATGTTGGGGCCTAACACACATCTCAGCTATTTAACATTATATGAAAAGATAGTTTAATCAGCCTGCAACCTGTGGCAGCATAATCAGGTAATGGGACTGATAAACCACAACACCAACTTGACTACATTAGAATGCTTTTTTGTTCCTCAACCTTATACAACCACATAACAGGCCTTTTTTGTTGTTGTTTTAATGTTACCAATAACATTAATGATGGCTCATCAAGTGTCCCTGTTAGTCATGATAGTGTGACAGTGAGCCAGCATAAAAAAATATTAGGACCCTGAAACTGAAGCAGCTAAATTAAATTCAGCCGTCATTAATGTTATTATTTACACGTTTTCCCTGCTGTAACATGTCGTAATGTCTTTGATGACAAAGGTATATGCAGTTTGTAAAAAAAACATTTGTGTTTTGTTATGTGAAATAGACAAAAACAAGCTCAAAAAACTTGCAAGAGTAAGCTAAGATCTGTAACTAACTTATTTAGCAAATCCGTCTAAGAATAAACTCCACTGAATGTCAAATGTTGGGTAACTTCCAACCTAAACAAACCACTTACACTGAGTTATAGCTCCACTTAGTGGTGAATAGTTGTACTTGTCAGCTACGATCATGTGAATACAAATAAATAAATCCCCTACTTGTACTCTCGTCAGTAACCTAGTACTTGAGTAAATCTAGTTACTTATTAAATTACATATTTTTCTAAATACTTTAGAAATGGATGGAGTTAGACCAGAAATGGGTGGGACCATGCAGTTGTTTTTTTACTCCCAGTAAAGTGTACTAGAATTATTAGGTACTGTACACGGGGCAGGAACACGTCAAAAACATGCGTCGAAGCACCACATTTATAAAGCGATAAATGACCTAACTGTCAAAAGTTACGACATTTAACGCGTTGATGAGCCGTTACATTCACGGTAGTGGGACTTTTTTGAATCGGCCTTTTCTAACCGAAGAAACGGACGCCACCGTCAACGGTTAACGGCAGGATGTAATTTGCGCAGTCTGAGGAAGTAAATTGTCGGTGTCGGTGTCACACTGAAACACTCGGATCTTTATGTGAATCCGAAGCAGATCCGAAGTGCAAACTCGTTCCACAACTGTAAACTACCGTAACTGTACTGGAGCTCCGCCATTGGTTAGAACGGTTCCATCCGCCGGGGAAGGTAGGCGGGGGCGAGCCGTTGAATGACGGCCGTTGCTCAATTTACACTTGAGAGAGAAGAGACAGCCTCCAGGACCCACGCGGGGCCTACATATTTCATATTTATACCGAGTAACGATATCAGATGAAAGAGGAGCAGCGCGTAATCGTTTTGTAATCACCGGGGGGGGGGATGTTGCGGATCATGCGCGGACATGCGTGACGGTACGACACGGTGTCGAGACCAAGCGGACGTCTTCACAGGTTGATGAGCTATGGGGAAGCCAGCAAAAAAGTAGCCTACATGATTGTAGTCTATAGGCGGCTTCAACTGACACGGACTCACACTTAAAGGAGGAATAGGCGGTGCCTGCTAATCCCTGGAAAAATACAGTGGACCGGAATGAGACATTTAACGTTTTGCAGGTTGGGGTTTATTCGCTGAAGTTGACGCTCAGATTCGGCTATAAAGCAGCGTGTAAGGGTTGTCTAACAGTCAGGACCGTCCGTCTGCCTTGCACATTTTGACATCAAGCCAATCAAATCGGTTATTCAAATCGGCGCTCTTATGTCAGTGACCTATATCTCATGCATGTGCGCCAAAAGCTCACAGTAACCTCTTCGCCGGGACCAGACAGCATGGGGATCAACGGGTTAGACAACCAAGCGCAGCCGTCCAGCGGAGCGTCCCGGGCGGAGGAGACAGCTGCGGATCCTCAGACGGAGCAAAGAGTTGCCCCTCGAGAAGCAGACTGCGGGAAGGATGACCAGGCGGCGGGCAGCGAGTGTCAACCCGTGCAGGAGGACGGCTCCGTGCAGTTGTTGGAGGCCGGGTGCAAGCCGCCCCTCTGCCCGGTGTCGGACTCCGAGTCGGGGGTCCAGGTGGAGGAGTGCGGCCACGGAGGAGCCGCGTTCGTCCCACCCGAAGGAGGTTTCGGCTGGCTGGTGGTTTTCGCGGCAACCTGGTGCAACGGGTCGATCTTCGGCATTCAAAACTCTTTCGGCATCCTACACATGATGCTGATGAAGGAGCACGCAGACCCAGACGACAAGACGTCTCAGTTCAAAGTGGGTGAGTACCACCAGACAGTCTGCTGAGGCAGCCTGAGGATGAGGTGAAACAACAACACATCAACTGGTGCACAGATGCACATTTATTTTGTGTCTTGGATGCATGATATGAAAAGCTAAAAGGTGGAAATGGGAGCTCCAGTGAATGATTTGATAGAATATCAGCATCACGAAAACAATCTCCTCATGTAACACCAGCTTAATACTAGTTTAGTGTATATATGCATCTATGCCACTTGAAGAAATATGGGTCATCTCAGAGTTCAAGTGGGTTTAGCATTTAGAGTAGCACAATAAACATTATATTACATTACGTGCCTCGTCGATACATTTAAACGCTGCATGTTATTTTTGTTCAGAAAAGTGTGCTTTTTAAAGACTCCTCCTTCCTCCTTGTTTGACTTGGTCAGCTGCATGTTTTGGAGAGCACCATCGCTGATGTTCAATCATTAACAGGCATTTTGACTGAGCAGCTCTCTCCTTCCATTCATCAACATCACTGTTATATTAACTCCTTTGACTAGATGTGGCAAATCCATTTCCAGTTAGTCACAAATGGCTCTTTTGACAGTGATTTCCCCCAAAGGCTGAAAGTTATAGAAATGTACCCCAGGTATTTTAATTACTTGAAAAGTGTGACCCAGCAAACTTTACAAACTTGCAAAAAGTTTCTGCTCAGAATCTAAATATTCCACAGAATGTTGAATATCCAATGTTTAATTTATTATTACATTACTTTTATGGGTTTTCCTTGTTCGGACTATTTACAGTTAAAAGACTCAAAAGAGATGGGAGGCATGTGACAAAACTCCTATGCATTCAAGACATCTATTATTACAATGCTAAATATAGTATATAAGCTAAAAGACCTCGGGATAATTTAATTCCAGGAATTTATATTCCTATGTGTCACAGTAAAGCTGTTGTTGGGCACATGCTATTCATGGCCAGAATAAGGCCAATGTTCACTTCTCTGTCTCCACTCTGTCAGATAAATATCACAAGCGTTCACTGGTGAATGTTCTGTCAAAATACTGGGTGGTGCAAGACTATGATACAGCCATATACTGGAACAGACACACACATCTTAAGATATAAATCTCTTATGTTACTTTCAAGGAATACGACCAAACAGTCTCCAGACAAACTTTGAAAACAAAGACTTCCCAAGCCTCCAATAACCTCCAATAACTGACATTTTCTTGCTTGTGTTTGTTACCATAGTGGAAATGTTGAGAAAAAAAACCTCAGCCTCCACTTTCTCCACTTTATTGTCAATGAAGCATCTTTGGAGGTTTGGTCCCTTGATGGTTTTGCAGAGTTTTGGCCTCCAGCTTTGAAGTCGTTAATCACATAAACGACCACTGACTAAATAAGTTATTATGGAAGTTCTTGTTAAGGGAAGAACTTTGAAATGGTCTGTTTTAGATTATAGTGAAAATAAATGTTTTTAGGAGGGGAGTAGCGTGTAACAAGAGTAGGTATTTTCTTAACTTCCCGTCAAGATCCACCATCACCAGTGAAGGTTCAGGTCAGGATGTCGGAAGGGATTACGGCTCTAAGGCTGTTCCCTGGAACAAATTCAACATTTCTCATCAGCATGAAAAACATGAAGTGAAAACCAAAAGGCTCAGGCATGATCAGCCTCATTTAGGCACAGGTTGATTCATTTAATGGCATCTTGAACCATGTCATCTCTAATTTATGTGAAGGAAATGACTGTGTCTGGGGACAGGGCATCACATTACTTTCAGGTTTTGTGTGATAGAGAGTCTCAGAGTGTGTTGGGCCTGAAACAGATTCCAGGCCAGATGTATTATTTACAGTATCTCTTGCATTCAACAGAAGGCAGTTGCTGTCAAGGTATTACTTGCCAGCTTTCCCCCTTTTTTTTTGGCTTGTGAAGGATTTCGTCTTCAGTCGTTCCTTGGATGTGATTCTTGGTTATTCTCATATGTGGAAGGATTAAGCTAGTAGGCCGAGTACTGACCTTTCCCCCCTGCAATAGAAGAAAACGGAGGGAAACAGCTTAACAACAATAGCCACAGTTGTACAACTTTTAAACAAATATCCAGTCTGAGAGAAGTTCAGTTTACATGTGCAGAACATCTTAAAACAATATACTTCAAAAGCAATACATTACAGCGCAGCAGGAGAGAAGGCAACACAAAATGATTGAGATGTGATTAGCATTAGGTCTTTATAGCAAGCTTGATTAAACTAGGTATTTATTAAGCCTTCAGGGGTAAACAAGAGATTTTCAAAATAGCTTCATAAGTATCAAGGTGGGGGATTGGAACCGCTTTTTTTTTTTGAAGTTAAAGAAGGTAGGGGGTTATGAGTTGCAGATGTTGGTGTTCTACTCAATGATTACAGCATGGCAAGGTTAGAAGTTTCATTTCTGTTGTACAAAATTGCTTGCATGTAAAAGATGTGTAACCAACACAACATTCTTTTAAAGTTAAAGACTGTGACGCTTCTAAAATCAGTGGGGAGTGATGAGGTGATGTGTGGTTGACCATAGGTGAGCCACATGTGCAAGAGACTCAGAAAACGTTTGCAAACACTGGGAATGTGAGTAAAGAAAAGGGGCTGAGTGAGTAAGTGATTCATCTTTTCTTAATACTTAAGAAATGATTTCCCGTCTCTATGCAACTAGTGTGAAACAGATCAGTGGGAAGACTGCAACGAGACAAACAGAGTCTCATTCAAGTACAGTCTGTCCTATTTGTGTCTAAATGTAGAGCACAATGAGTGGAGTTGTTTCACTCCAGACTATAACCCTTACTGACAGCAGCATTTGGCCTTTAATGGAGTTTTCCATTAAATGCTAAAAAAGACACTGACGACACTTAAGAAACCAGACATTTTAACAATGTAAGTTGGATAATGGAAACATCAGAAAGCTACAAGCAACTCTGTGCCACAATTACACATTGACGCACACTTAGTAGTACTTCAGAGTAGCTCATAGTGATTGCAGTAATAGTGGAGAAACAATGGTAACTTACAAGTAAAACTAGTCGGAGATTGTGTGTGTTTAAATGTTGAGTTGTTTGTTTTATCATGATGCTCTTATTTGGCTTGGTACTTAGGCTATGATCAGATTTGTGTGTCCCGGGTTAGGGTTAGGGTTCATGAAATATTATAAATATGCATACTATGTTATAGCTATTTACTTATTTATTTATTAAACTTTTGCCCCGCTTCCCAGAGGAGCTATAACACGCTATGACCATGACACTTAGGAGACAGAAAGTGCATACCATTTCAAACCATTGGTGTTGTTTGTAATGCATCTGCTTTATGGAGCATCTTTGGCACCATTGAGCAACTTTCATAAGAACGAACGGGGCGCTGCCACCAACGCTGTATCCTATTCTCTTTATATATACTGTATATATATATTTTTTTTAACCGCGTCCAATGTGGTTTGGATCCAATTTGCAAAAATCACATTTCATGTTTTTTTTTTTTTTGCTGTCCACACTTTCTAAAATCAATCTGGAGACAATCTGGGAATGCCAAAACAACATTTGAGCTGACAGTTTTAACAAGGGCTTAGTATTGAAATAAAGTCAGTAAACATGTTTGCATTGAAGCTGCAGATAAACAGTACTTAGCAGGTGTTTATTACCTGGGCATTACTGTATATATTTAAATTGTATTATTGTCAGGGTGAAACAGCCTGGAATCAATTCAATTGATGTACAGGTAAATAAAAGTTGTATAGAACTAGCTAATCTTTAAAGGACAATGCCCAATTCTACCCATTCAATTCAAGCATACTAGCCGGTTTCAACACTGTATTCCTTAATATCCTCCTCAACTCTCAAAAGAGAAAAAAAAACAAAACATCCAGGATTCAATAAATGTGGCTATGCTGTCACACTCAAACTCCTCCAATCATTAGCTTACTGCTGTGCTTTGTAGTGCTGTATTGTAGTTCCGCTGCCCAGAATTTCCCCAGCATCTCCAGGGCAGCTACAAATCCCAGGTTGGCAGATCAGAGAGTACTGTGGCATTTTTGGCATTCCAAAGAGCAGGGGAATGGGTTCGGCTGGGATTAGAGTCTCTTAAAGCGCCACATAATCAGAAACAGGTACGTACAGATGACCAGAAGCAGGGATGGACTGTTTTGTTGAAAGTGGGTTTACTTTATCATCAATAAATTAAGGTATTTAATTATAGAAAGTTTTTCTAGCTAGCAGGGGCGAATGTAAATAGTTAGGAAAAAAGAAGACAAACTCTCCCTAGCCGATACAAAGGAATGGATCGATGATAAACAGCAACCTTTTCACAACTAGAAGTGAGCGTCTGTGGGAAATCTGGTGTTAACTTTTGAGAAACTCAAGCTGTGAGATCCAGCATGAGGTGAGGGCTACCAGTTGTAAGTTAGTTGAGTTAATTGAGTGTGATTTATGCCTGACGCATCTACAAAGGTCGTGGGTGTCTGTACAAAGTGACGTCACATCTTCAGACGCGGCCCTTCGCAGGTGTTTGGTGCGGCAGGTTTTTCCTTGTCCTTGCACATCCGCCTATCGCGGACCTCGATGGGCGGAGAAAACAGATAACTTTGGATCATGAGACGTTTCCTCGTCACAATTCCGCTTCAGCTCATATGTCTGTACGACCGTCCTTGTGGGAAGTATAACCAAGACTTTAGAGTAGCACAACAGATGGTGTTTCAGGAGTGAAGTTTGAGAGTCGAGTTGTGCTGCTACACACACATATGACCCACTGTCCTCTCTGCAAAACATATCCCATACACATCCATTCAACCCCATTATTAAACGTGCCAACACGAGCTGTTTGTGCAGCAGTGGATATTGGTAACTTGGAGCTTGATGTAACTGGTAAATATCTTGATTGGTCCCAAATGCAGACAGTTGGAGGCAGTAGGAAGAATTCAGTGATTTATTGTAAATGACTCACAGGCAGGGAGTCCAAATGGCAGGCAGGAAACCAGCAGACAGGCAACTGGCAGTAAAATTGCAACTTTGATGATCTGACAATGGAACAGAGGAAGTGAACGGTAACTGTAGAGAGTGGTTGTCAAGGGAATGAGATGCAGGTGAGGAGGTGGGCGGGGAAGGCCAGGCAGAGCTGATAAGGCTGTTTCGTTTCTTTTAGTTTGTGTTTTTCAGTTGAAGTGACCATGTGCGTCATGCAACAACATGTTGCCCAGCCGTAGCCTGCTAAAGACATTAAATGTGGCCTCGAGGAAATGGGCTTGTACCCCAACCTTTCCGTTAATGCATTGTTTAGCTGATGGAATATTTCTCCCATGTGTCTGAAGATAAAAGTGTGATCCAACAGAAGGAATGATGTGTTTTTGATTGTTTTTGGCACTCTGGATGTGAAATGAAACAGGGACTATGAGGTTGATTTCTTTATATGTTAAAGTTGTGTGTTCAGTGAAATTCCTCAAAAATATAGTTTCTTACTTACTGCACTGACATCTATCTAGGCAGATAGTTTTAGTTACACTGGAGGGAGATAACATTTAATTGGTACAGCCGGGAGCAACATGCCTTTCCAGAAAACAATGCATTTTCCTCTCAGGATAATCTAAAGAGCATGCTGTGAACATTTTATTTGAAAGAACTTCCTACGTTACTTTACCACCAACACTGAGGAATGTAAGGTCTTTAATCCATATGCGGCTCATTTGATAGGAATATTAACACTTTAAAATTAAAGCTAAAAGTATAAGGCAAACACAACCAAATGGTGTCACTGTCCAAATACTTTGTTCTTGCACTATAGCTGCAAATTGACAGGTGCGGCAACCTTTGTGAATTTCATTTTGGACTCCATATTGTAACCTCTGTGTTGAGGTAATTGTTCCATCACAGCTATGTAAAATGTAAAATATAATGTTGTTTTGAAAGGCGCGGAAGAACCTGAATGCCATAATGACTCAATTGTGGTAGAAAAGAGGGTTTGTTTGGCATGCAGGAGGATGTTTATGTAGATACTGAAATAAATTAGGACCAGTTTCAGCTTTGTACTCACACATGACATCAGTCAAAGTACAGACACATAAGCACATATGTACATATTGTACAGAAATATATATTTGGTTTGGTCTTAATTTGTCATGATATACAGTACATTGAATCAAATGAACATAGTTCTAAAAATAAGGAACTAGAGCGAAACTAATTACTGTTGTGAAACTCTCTCGGCACATTAAACATCCCCCAACAGTGTTTCCCTGCCAAAGAGAAGATAGTTCCTCCAATATACAGAAGGCCCATATAGACACTCACTCGCTGTCAGATTGCACCCTCACCTAAAGAGAGGAAAGATTGTTAAGCCTCCTCACTACCATGAACACACACACACACACTTTTCATTTCACTTCAGTCTCCATCCCCGTGTCCTTTTTCCTTTGTTTGGAGCCCTAATCGTCTGTAATGAATGCACTCCACTCAGTCTATTCACAGACCTTTAGCTTGTGCCAGGACAGGGGGAAACGGGTGCTTGGAGGTGGGGTTAGTCGGCAAAGAGAGGAGAGAGTGGAGGAATGAAAAGATGTTGCTTTGCTAGCCTCTGATTGAAGGTTGATCCTTATATCTTGGTTCAGTACGCAGGAACAGTGAGTGCACTTTCAAACAGGGACTGCAATCATCTTCTCCACAATGGTTCAGTCAAGAAAGCATGTGGATGCAGACTTGAATGAAGTAATTGTGAAATTTGAACAGAACAATATGACATTATGCTGGTACTGATGACTGCATGTTACAAGGTTGCTTCCAGTTACACAGCTTTCTTCCTCTGAAGTATTTTTTTTCTGAAACTGGACAAATGATTGAGGATGCAAATGATGAAAGGAGTTGATTGTGGAAGACTGACCTTTGAGTCCAGTGTAGTAGACCTCAACAATATGCTGTCTGTTCTCTTGTGTTTCTATAGGATTGCCACATTACTGTATATACTGTCATTTTGTGATCCCGTCTCCTGTAATAATATATTCAACCAGGGATATAGGCGATAAGCAATCTGGACATGATATGGTAATGAACTAGTTACAGAAAGTGGTTCTGGTGATCAGGAGTTCTGGGTTAGGGTCATTTTTCTGGCGATTAACTTTAACGGCTTTGTACTGTACATTTGTCATTACATTTGAAGGCTTCCTGTTTTATTTCTGACAGATGCTATGTGGCTTTACCGCCACCACTATAGTCAGGGGAGTCATTTTACGACTGTTCTGGCCTTATCCTTTGAGCCATCTTTAAAGCAGACTTATCCCCCTATATGTATGCAGATATTGTGTCATCGACATAGTACAGTAGCCCTAACTGAAGAGATTATTGGCCAAAGTCTGATTTCTAGTTTGCTGTATGCGAAACCTTTTGAGAGCAGTCTAAGTTGACTTACATTGTGGGGAGTTTAATCTTGGTATTTCCATACTGGAAATACCATGTTTGCCCCTCGGGGCAAACATGTTGCAAGAGCTAAACGGAACATGTGTTGTACAGCGTAACATACAGTCATGCTCAACACTGTTGCCTGATGTTCAGTTGTGGACATTTTAAGGGTTCAATATATTTTAAACTGCTGTCAACAATATTTTTATATTAACGTTAATCGGATCAAATTACTATGTGTAATGTGAAAGCCTGTAGTGACAAACCAACAGAGAATTGGGAGCCAACTCTGCAGTTCCCCTCAGCTCTACGGAGCATTTAGCATCTTCTAGCTCATTGTTTTGGTTTTACGACTTTGAACTTTAATTCACTCTCACAAGTTTCACTTTCAGCCACAGCAGGCAGCTGTTTTTAGTGATGTTAAAAACCCTGCTGTATGCTACCTGCCCAGCACCAAACAGTGGACAGGCACAGTTTGGGACTAGCAGGTGAACAAACTTAAGCATTTAGCAGCTAAAGAGCCAGATACACCCCTCAGGTCAAAACAGACTGCCTCTGAATGGTGTGGGGTCAATCTGAAGACCATTAAGTTTAAAGCACACCGAGTCCCATACTGAGAGTGCTTGTTAGCTCTCTAAATCAGTAGTGCAAAATGGTGCTATTGTAATGCTAAGGTGCTTATGGGAAGCCAAATCCAAACTCTAGGGCTAATCTGATCTCATGCGACTTTGTCATTGAGTTCCATCTTAATGGTATATTATGTATGGTGTTTCAGTTGAAATGGGTTGGGAGGACAACGTACAACAACCATTTGAAATTCAATATAGCATTTGACCTACTTTACTGTTGCACCATACTGATATCCACTCCTGGATACACTGCAGGTATCTGCTGTATGCCTTCAGATGTGACGTGAAATGCTTTTTACTAAGACCAAAGAATTCCCCCCTTTCTTGTTCCATTTGGATAAATAAACTATAGGAAGACTTAGGTGCAGTCCCACCCTTAAACTACACAAACTTTAATTTGTAGTGTACGCTGTGTAGCGGCAGATGTGTACTTGTATAGTACAGAATATTTAGGTAATCCGCCATAAGAAAGACAGGTTGTACAGTGTTGTAGAGCTCATGTTTCACACTGAACTCAGAGCGTGTGTGTGTGTGTGTGTCTCGGTAGGTAAATCAGTCCATCCACCTGTTTTTCTTTCTCTCTGGTCTCATTCCCATTGAGCTGTTAGATCAGTGTGACCTACAGCCCAGACACCATGGTAGACATTAAAGCTACCTTTGCTCCCCGGGAGATTGGATCCAGACATTTGTTTGCGCTTCAGGGTACGCGGTGTCTCTGCTGGATCATTCTGGTCCGTTATGTTTCAACACTGGATGGATACTACACCACAGGCCGGATCTGTCCACTTTCATACACTTTTTGATCTGCTTAATCACCATGAGAAATCTAATACTGTGTGTCTGATGTACATAATGTAAGTAAAGACACATTAAAGAGCAGAGTTACATAAATTCATATTAATAGCAAGTCACATCAGATGGTAGAGGGTCTCACTGAGATAGAGAGATAGAGATAGAGAGAGAGAGAGAGAGATTTCCAAGAAGAAATAGTGCATACAAAGGCCTTTATTTTTTCAAAGCTTCTGCAAATATGACATTTTCATGACATCAAGATATCACTGAAATGCCTACAAGGCAATTGGAGCACAAGATTCAACATGAAGCGCACGTTTACCTTCGACTGTGGCCTCCATAGAGATCACAGTTGGCACGTTGTTCATACAATGACTTCCTTATACAAATGATATATTGTAAAATTATAAAGGAAAAGTCTATTTGATTTTTACTCATCTTTCTACTGGAACAACTTGTATGTCCTGTTCTCGAGTGGGGCGCTATTTACACTACAGTGGTTTGACTTTAAAACTATGTAATAAAAAAAGCTGCTTTGAAGCAAATTCTCAAGCTGCATATGACAAAATGAGCCAGTTTATTGTCTCCATGCAGGAAAGGGAACAGGTTTCTACTCATTAATTTGACTATATGTCAGTTCTATTGCATGGTATTGTATCCTGTATATACAATTACACATTGATTCACAGCACACATTTCATGTTACATAGAAATCTGAGCCTTGCTTGGTGCACAAACGGGTACAAGACTGTCTTTTATTTCCTTTAGGTGACAGCTACAACATACAGGGTATCCACATGTTTCTGACAATGAATTCTCTCTCCTCTCCACTTCCTCTCCAGCATGGGTCGGGGCCCTGGCCATGGGCATGATCTTCTTCTGTTCACCCGTGGTCAGCATGTTTACAGACCGCTTCGGCTGTAGGAAGACAGCAGTCAGCGGGGCATTGCTGGCTTTTATAGGGCTGCTCAGTACATCCTTTGCAAAGTAAGCTACTGTACATTTATAATTAAAGACACTACTTGTCCTAGCCCCACTTTGTGCCCATGATGTATTAACAGTACATGTTAGTCACAGAGCAAAGCATTTGTGTTTCTGAACAATAAATACTCCGAGATGTTTGAAATGCTCAAAAATCTTAGTTTTTATATTTACCTTCTTTAGAAACCCTTGGTCATGTTCCACTTTCTTGGACGAATTCTCTACACAGCAGCTGCACAGACCGAGAGAAAAAAACATGAAGATGCAACAATGAAAATAAAGCTATACGAACAATTCCACAGAAACCTTTTAGGAAAACCTTGGATGTCTTATTACCTACAAAAATCTAAAAGGGGCAGCCAGAATTACAGTTCCGCCTTATGTCTGATATATATTCCTGCGACTGTGTACCTATGCGTTCTGTGTTGGCTCCTCTCGTGCACACCAGGCATACATAGTTCTCTGGTGGATCGTGCATAGAAACTAATTTATTGGCAGTCTCACCGGTCTTTTGTTGTTGTTGTAAGTGATGTAAGGTCATTTTTTGAAAACCCACCTCCCGGCCCTGATATCCAATCAAACTTCTGCAGTTTGCGGTCCGTAGCGTAGTCACATTTTTCAGAAGGTGCACGGTGCGTCTCTGCCTGCTCTCTGTGAGCTCCGCAAACAATATCTGCGGCTCTGCGGAAGCTTTTCTCGGAATGTATAGATACCAGTCTGATCATCAAGTCAATTATATTTATATTTCCCAATATCACAAATCTCAAATTTGCCACAAGGGGCTTTGCAATGTGTACAACATACAACACCCTCTGTCCTTTGACCCTCAATTTCTTTTCTATTGCAGCTCCCTGAGCCTTCGCTATTTCACATATGGCATACTGTTCGGCTGTGGCTCCTCCTTTGCCTTCCAGCCCTCGTTGGTCATCCTCGGCCACTACTTCCGCCGGCGCCTCGGCCTCGCCAACGGTGTGGTGACGGCCGGTGCCAGCCTCTTCTCCATGGGCCTCCCGGTTTTCCTCAACATGGTGGTGGAACCTCTGGGCCTCAGCAGGACCTTCCAGATTCTCAGCCTCTTCATGTTGGTCCAGGCCCTGCTGGCGCTGTTGTTCAAACCTCTACTGCCTGCTGGAGGAGGCATGGGACCCCCAGGCATGGGTCCTGGCCCCGCCAATCCCCAAACCCAGCCAGGGGCCACCGCTCAGAAGGGGAGCAGGTGGAGCAGGGTTCTGGGTGGGGTCAGAAGGTACTTCAACCTGCGTGTGTTCCACATCTTGACATACCGAGTGTGGGCGTTTGGAGTAGCAACAGCTGTCCTGGGCTACTTTGTGCCGTATGTCCATCTGGTAAGAACAATAATGGAAATGCTTCTACTTAAATTATAAGTGCACATTGTGTGTTTGCTCCTGCCTTGAATTGGGTTATCGAAACTAAAGACTGTACAAATATTAAGAAAGCAGTTCCTTAAAGTTTATAACATCCTTGGTTACTATGGTATGTGACTGTGAAAATGTAGCAATCCTGACCTCTTAATTGATATTAGAGGGTTGTATAAATAGCATCACGGTGTTGATTAGCTGCACAGCTGAAGCACATTACATAGCATGTGAGCATGTAACAGCTAATGTCCCTTTGTTTTGTTTTTTTCAAATGCTGGCGTGGTTCAATACCACTGCTAATAACATGATGTCTGCCCTTGGCTTGTAAGCTACAGCACAGATTTGTTTACGTTGTTTCTCGTTCCCTGCTGGGGCTCACACACACGCCCCTCCAGTGGCAGTGAGGAAAAGGAGCATTTCTGATATTTCTCCGAAGACCTTTTTTTTTGTTCCTTTTTAAAATAAAAAAAACTATAAAAAAAATGTGTAAAATAAAACTGATTAATTTTGGCTGCAAAAAGCGGAAACGTGATTTTTTTTTTTGGACTTAAATAATATGATGGAAAAAATAAAATAAAAATCACCTTCAAGTCAAAGTATAGTAATTAAGCTTTCATGATGATAACAATCTAAAATTCAGAGTAGATTTGAAAAATCTGCACGTGACCTATGGCTGACTTTGGTGTGAAATAGTGAGATAGTGAAGGAAGAGGACGAAGTGTAAAGCTGCAGCGTGTAGCTGTGAAGTTGATCTCCCTCTATCCAGATGTCGGATGTTCCAGCTCCGGCCTCCCTCTGTCAGGCTTGTTGTTTCAGGCTGGGCCCAGATGTAAACACAGCCCCGGTCTTTGTATTGGCTCAACCACCTCAGGAAACCTCTCCTGTATGGCCTCTCTGTGTCCCTAAACATGCCTATCCTATGGCCATTGATGAATGTAGAGCCCTTCAAAGCAGAGCAAATATTTGACAAGATCAGGAAAGACTTCAGAGGGCGGTTTAATGTTTTGGTCTGATTTGGGGGGTCAGGGCTGAGAGAGTGGGAGGGTCTGACCTATATGCGTTGGGTCTTCCTGGTCTGCTGTTCCAAAGGTCTGTGGATGGAGACGTTTTGTTGTTGTTAGACCTTTGCTTTGGGGCTATGGATGGACAATTCCTCTACCCCCCTAAATGCACACCCATTTGCTGAGTTAATTGACTTCTTAGACTTGAAGCACATAAACATATGAGAAACCAGCAGGTTGTGTGATAAATAATTTAATATGAGTAGCTTCTGGTGAGCTTCTTGTGCAGCACAATCACATTGAATCAACAAGCACACAGCCAAAGCTCACGCAGCACTGTGTCTGTTTTTCTTTCCGTGTCTCAGATGAATTTTGTGAAGGAGCAGTACAAGGGGACCCAGAAGGAATGGGTTCTACTGGTATGCATAGGAGCATCATCTGGGGTGGGACGCCTCGCTTTCGGCAAAATCGGAGACCTCATTCCTGGTCTTCAAAAGATCTACATGCAGGTGAGGAAATATTTGAAGGCATAAAATGTGAAAATGTAAAATGTGGAGAAACCAAGCAAGAATACATTTTGAAAGTATTCAACCGATAAATGCAGCTAGCAGCACTAGCATCAGAATTAGCTAAATACAACAAGAAAGTCACCTAGTCTGCAAGACCGACAGCTCGTCCCTTCAGGCCTCCCTCCAAAGCCACTTATGTATGTAAACATATAATAAACATAAATAATAAAACACTATTTGCTATCGTCGGTAATCACAGCTGTCAAGCTGGCAGCTTGTAGAAGGCTCCGGTGACGCGCAATGAGTGCACCGACAGAGAGAGAGTTGGGATGTAAAAGGTAATTTCAACAAATGTAACAAAAACATGTTGCTAAAAAACATTCCCTACCCTAGCTTTAAAAGTGGTATGAGGGTCTGGAGCATTGAGTCGAGATTGAAACTAGCTCGATCTCTAATACCGCCTATAGTCTCACTTTCAGCCGAACATGATTTTAATAGGTTTTGTAAGTACTACATGTACATTCCTGTGCTACAGTTTCACTATGATAATAGCTTGTAACAATATTAAAATTAAAAATCTGCCCACCAACTTCAACCTGAATTAGAAGACTTAAGGTTACCTATTAATAGTTGTTTTTGAGGCTCTTTGTCAGACGCTGTGAACTTATGTGCACTTTCCCTTTGTTTTACTCACCCCTCTGGCACACATACTATCCCACTGAGCCAGGATGTATTTAATGGTATTCTATTGAAAGGGTTATATAGTGTCACTAAGTTGAACATTATTTATTTTGATTTGTAACCAGAGAGATTCAGTGTCTTTAATGGCTTATTAGGCTGCAGATACACATGACTCAGATGCTGATTTGCACACACTTACAGTACCAGAATAGAAATAAGCTTTTGTGTTGCCATAAGAATTACCTGTCTGGACTATAGCGGGGATGATTTAGTCTGGAGAAAATGGAAGCACAGCAGTTCAAAGCAGAGGTGAATAGAAACAATATTTTTCATTTTGTGCTGGTGTATATGGAGCGCCTGCTGAATGCAAATGATCCATAGGCTCTGTTGGCCAGAACCACCACAATCTGCATGTTGTCAATCAAGTGTGTAGTTCAGCAGAGGGACACTGAGTCACACGTGACATTCATGATATTTCAATACAATCGCTCTCCTTTTTTCCCAGAGATGTTAAGAATTGCTTTTCATCTTGCTTCCTTGTACAATGTAGTAATAAGAACTACCAGGTTCTGCAATAGCTTCTACCCCCAAGCCATTAGACACTTAACTCTCAGAACTGTTAATATTTTGTCAAATTAAAGTCAGTTTAACAACAGAGAAAATACTTTTTGCTTTTAGTTTTCAGCATTCAGATGCCCATCTGTCCATGTAGCTAGCTGTTCACAGGCAACTCAGTGCATCTTTACCTCATTGTTTTCCGACTCAAATATGTAGGTTTCTACCAAGTCCTAATAGTAGTTGGAGGGTGTACTCTGTCGCACAAATAACACAATGAAGTGAAAAGGCCTGGAGGTCTGTTCTCGATGTACAAGTTCAACAAGGATAGAAACTGAGTCATCTGTACGGTATTTCTCCCCTCACTTCCTGTCACCTGGTAAAGCTTGTTACCGTGTCTGTTTCAGGTGGTGTCCTTCATGGCTCTGGGCCTGATGTCCATGATGATCCCTCAGTGCTTGGTGTTCGAGGGACTGGTGGTTGTGTGCGTGTTCTTGGGGCTGTGTGATGGCTGCTTCCTCACCATGATGGCTCCCATAGCCTTCGAACTGGTCGGGCCCATGCAGGCCTCGCAGGCTATCGGCTACCTTCTTGGCCTTATGTCTCTTCCCATGACTGCGGGTCCACCCATTGCTGGTGAGAAGCAAAACATAGCACGGATTTATACAGTACAATCCAGAATTAGCGTCATCTGGTTTCTTGCACTGTCTCCAGGATGTTGGCAGTAGCAGCGCACAGCAAGCTTTTTGATGTTAACAGAGTAAAACAGAATGTAGGGAGTAAAGGGAGAGTAAGACAAATGCAGGGCAAGATAGATCGTACAGCAGATTGTGTATGTAGAGAGGGTGACTCTGTGGGTTTATCTTCAGGGAAAAAAATCACATCAGGGTCAGATCTTAGTACTCAACTCCCCTTATGTCTCCTCTACCTCCTCCCTCTAATAACACCAGTGTATAGAAGTGCACTGAGGGCAGACCATTACATTGTTGACTGAGGAATCCTTGTGCTCTCTCATGCCAACATCTTTAAGATCCCACACGTACCTGAACTGCTTTTACTACAAAACACTCAGCGTTCCTTTTGTGGCCTCAGCTCAGCATACCAGAGGTTGTTATAAATGGTTTGAGATGTTTGTACCAAATTATATTTTAAGACCTAAAAGAACAAACAACCCATTGCCATTTCAAACGGAGGATCTCTGTTTTAGATTACATTTGTGACATACCGAAAACTACGCACATGAATATCCATGATAATAAAGTATACAAGAGCTGAAAGTTGATTCAGGGATTGACAAAATGTATCAGCAACTATTTTCAGCGGTTGGTCTTAATCTTTTTTTAGCAAAATGACTAAACCGACTAAGTTGATTGCGCGTTTTGTCTCTGCACACAAAGACCTGCATTCAGACATAAAGTACCGTAGTGTGGCATATGGTTTCAATTTTCCTCATGACTAACCACAGATGAAAACGTCATCTCCTGTAGTTAAACAAAACATGACATTGATAGGATGCAGACTATAATAACATGTTTTTTATGTAGATGTATTCATATTAAATTAAATATTAAGACATCTACATAAAAAACAAAAGCAGCTACATGTAGGCTCCTCACCAGTCTGAACGCGATTACCACGGTGTTGTTCTGTATTTACTCTACAGTACATGGACAAGAAAGCATACATTACAGGCAACAATGTGAGTACACACCCCTCCCGCTGCTCTCACGTCACAAGCTCAGCGGTAGATTAAACATTTAGTGCAGTGTTGAACTTCTTGACCTTGCTTTGTCACTGTCGGTACAGTGTGTTTGCCTCAGGCTACATGCAGATAAGTTTAGAATGTGGATATACGATCTGTAGACAGGGCGAGGTTTTAGTGCTGGATTTGAACACAATAGTACAGTCGCCTTGTTGGGTTCTACTATTTTGATATATAATGGTGTTATTGTGGCCATATCTTGTGTTGCCACTTATATTAATATTAGCTAATTAAAGTGGCTAGTGCATCAATGAGCCAAAACAATTGACAGACAAATCTAAGGCACTATATTAAGCGCTGACAATGTCATGGTGTACTGACACACACTGGAGCACACTTCTACATAACTGCATTAAGGCGAGACATTAAACCACAAGAGGTCAGCAAAAACAGGATGTTTATCTGCCGTTACGTCGCTCTTTTTACAGGGATAGTTTCGGGTAAATATGCGTATTTGAATCTAACTGTGTATTTTAAGACACAATAACATGAATCGTGTCCCCCTGCCTCCACTGCCCAGGTCTCCTACACGATTACTTTGGAAACTACACGGTGGCCTTCTCCCTGGCCGGGGTGCCTCCTATAGTGGGCGGCGTGGTGCTGTTCTTTGTGCCCCTGATACACCGCAGGCTCCAGGCAGGGGCATCAGCAGAGGAGACGTCCACAACTGACCACATGCTTCCCACTGCAACACCAGCGGGGGAGCCCAAGAGCTGCTCCAATGGAGACATCCTGCCCGGCTACACTGACGTAGAGACACACATCTGAGTCGCACTGTACAAAGGTTACCCATAATTATACGTATCAAGCATAGATCCTGTCGGTGCACTTTGATATATTATGTATACATATTTCTCATTCTTACATGTTACTCTGCTTTTGCTTTTAATCCCCAGGGATTCAGCCCACCAGCACCGTTTCTCACCCTTAGATTTCCCTCCTCTCAAACATGGACCTCCTGTCGACTGACGTTTTACCCTCTCACCCCCCCCCCCCCCTGGACTCTCATGGGCTGTTTGTTATTTTCACATGGAGAGAAATCAAAAAGGGCGCTCTGGCTACAAGCTACAGAGAGGACGAAAAGAAGGCACATCTGCGTAGGATGATGGGAATGTATGAAGGAGGATAAGCACAACACAGTCTCAACTAGGATTGTTTAATCTGTGGGGACTCTGTAGTAACACATGCCTCCGAGAGGAAAGAAACGAAGAGATTTGAACTGACTGATTTCATAGCATTTATCATACTGCTTTAGTTTTTTGAAGCTCTAAAAAATACTATGCTTTGTTTCTAGATTCTATATAAACACACTGTTAAGATAACAGGCATATAAAATGAAAATTAATTCACACTTTCTTTATGCAGTACCTCATGCATCTACTTTTTTTTTTTTTTAAACACAATACTTTGTATTTGGTTTGTGTAGCTGAACCACAATCTCATCTCGAGTGATTTGCTTTATTCTATTCCGCTGTGACAGCTACAAGAGAACATCATGCGTCTGTTGTAAATGTCACAGGATGTAACGGACAATTCTTCTGAGAGATCAGCCACCGGTCACAATCACCTCAGCTCAACCGCACACTGTAATCACACACACAGGGTCCAAAATACTTCAGCAACACTTATTTCGCTACTCTACCAACCTGCCTGCATGGGACACAGACGTGTGATTGTGGCAGCTGTTGATTCCCACTGAGTCATATGCCACGGACCCGAGAGTGTGAAGAGTTTTTTTCAGGCTTTGAATTAAGGTCAGTGACTTTGCAGCTTGTGGCAGGTTAATTTATGCAATCACAAGGGGTGTGCCGTGAGAGCTGTGCATCTGCTGCCTGAATTCATGAAACGCTACAGTCGATGCGAGGTCTTTTCGCGAGCCTGTACAGCCTTAACTCTCAGCATTTGTTTTTTTACAATCATCACACTCTCCAGTTATTATTGGCCTTTAAAAGTGTAAACAGGGTGCTAGATGAATCTGCATAAACTGTGTTTCCTATGGCTTTAAAAAATAATTCACAGTAGTTTGTTGGAATCATGCAGTCATAGCTGTTGGTAGCATCGGATTTTTATCAACTTCTGATTCGTATCATTTTATTCTGAATGTGTGTGTGTGTGCATCTGCACTTATGATAGTAGAGCCATTTACTATGTTACAAGCTGTTAATAAGAGGGGGCTACTAACGAAACGAAAGGTCACAGCCTCATCGAGGTATTCCCTCAAGCAGTTATTACGTTTCTTAAACGTTTGGACCACTTACCTCTGCACTCTTAGATTACAAGTTCTCTTGAACCATGAATTTTAATGAGCAGATGTGAAGTAGAGCTGCTGTTTGAGTTACAATGTGGGTATAGGCATAACTGAGGAGCAGAGAGGGGAATTAGTGCACAGTAAGTAAGGAAATGCCCCGGTGTTCAGGTGGTGGCCTCTTTGCTGTCACTGCCAGCTTCTGTGTTACAACACTTTAGAGCCTAAAAGCTACACAAACCTCATTGCTGAGTGTAGATTTTGGGGGGTAATGCTATTGGCCAAACAGTTCTGAATAGGAAACATACATCTATACCTCAGTAATCCAACAATCCTCAGCAATCCAGATGAACAAGTTCTTTTCATTACTTTATTATTTCACTCTTCTGTGATGTGGTCTTTGTTGGTGGAATTTGAATCAGGACTCAGAGCCACAAAGCTGCCAAACGCCTGTTTTCAATCACCATGGCTTCCTCCGAAACTGTTTGTTTAGGAACCACAAAACTGTGGAAATGTCAAACTTCCATTCCCTATATTCTAACAGTTGGAGTGTAACCCATTTAGAGATTTATCCTTCCAGTTTATTTTACCTTCATATCCACTTGCTCCTTTGTTCTTGATCCTCAGCATTCCTGCTCTCTCTCTCACCTCTACCTCCACATCATTAGCTTCTCTTCATCACAGCCTCATTTATCTGTCTGTGTTTGAAGAAATGCAGTTACATAAATGTCTTTAACTTAAATTAAAGAGACACTAAACCATAAGTAGTAATGAACCATATAATGGTTCAAGCCTGTTTGAAAGCAAAAACACACACATAGGCCTTTAGTTTGACTGAGGTAGTGTTACATTTTATTGGCAGTGCAAGTTGTTGAAAGCAATTGCAGCTGAAGCTACCAGACGGAAACAGAAGGTAGAGGTCATTTTAAAAAGTGCCGCTGCCTGAATTGTCTACGTACCAGAGATGTAAGCTAACTAGTATCATAAATCTTTTGGGTTTTAGGTTCATCAGCCTGCTAGCAAATCGAATCACATTAACGTGAATGTGAAGCTCCTAAACACTGTGCTCAATTCAATTTAAAAAATAAGGACACCTTCTACTTTTACTATCTAATTTTACTTGAAGTGTTGTATTTAGCCGAGTCAATATGCTCCTGTCTGATTAATTGTGGTTTATTTGATTTACTCGTTACAGTTTTGTGTTATGAAGGTTGCAAGAGTTTCTCCTTGCAACCTTCTCTGAAAATAACTCAAAACCCAATTGGCTCTAATTGGACATCATTCATCCACAATGTAAAGATGACGTTTTTACAGATAATAAAATAGAGGAAACATTTGATGAATCACTTAATATTTTAACTTGAAATTCTGTTACTTCTCCACTGAAACAAACGGAGCCAGTTACTTAGAAGTTGCACTAATGTACTGCTTTCACACTAGAGGCCTGTTTCACTAAAGGCCAATATCTGGTAAATGAATGAGGGCATCAGAATCAGCGTGATTGGCCATGTATGCGTGCACATACATGGAATTTGACTCCCGTTACACATTGCTCTCATCGTACCTACAGTACATACATAGAATATACAATAAACAAGAGAAATATAAAAACAAGGACGTTAAAGACAACAAAGTAGAACAGAGAAACTACGCATAAACATTAATATTTAAGTACTATGTACAATACAAATATATATCGAGGAATATATATTTGGAAACTACAACAGAGGACTTCCCCTCTGGTGGCCATATTTAAGGACCTCAGCCTTTTGGTTAACAACCTGGAAGAGGCTGATTGTGTTTCTATGCACAAAATATATCCGTCGCAACAAGATTGAATACAAATGTTTGTCGATTATGTCGTCACTTTGTTAGCTAGCACCTTAACATCACAGTTTTTTTTTTGTTTTGTTTTTTGGTTAAATGACACGAGGACTATAAGCAAGACATTTGATGGGAGTTGCTAGATTTGAGATTATAAAGTGAATTTTCCAGATCTTAACGTGACTTTTGACTCATTCTTTTTCTTCTTTTTGTATAGTCGTTAATTCTCCATCTTTTCTAAATGGCCTCTTTACTTTCACCCGAGTCAGACTCACAGTTTCTGGTCAGTATCACCGGTGTGCTCCTTTTTATTATTAGATTGGTAGAGAATACTGACATGTATGTACCAACATATGTACTTTATACTGTATACTTGTAATGGTTTTTAATTAACCATAAACTCTTTTATTTTAATAACAATTGTTTTTATTTGTTGGTGTTTTTAGTGATATACTTCAATGACTACTGGAAACCGTTGTTTTTTCTGTATAAAAAAAGTGAAGGAGCTTAATGAATGAAGAATGATCCAGTACATCTGGATGGTTGCACGGTGCCTATTGAACCAGTGTTTGGCTTTCAAAAGTGTTTTTGTCTATGCAGCGTCGATGGGCTCGCAGTCAACCTCCTGTGACCGCTTCACTTTCTGTAGTTAACTCTAAACGATGAATTTGATCTCCTGTAGCCTGCGGTAGCTTCAGGACCAGCTCACCCTACAGTAGAGCCCCTTACCTAAACTATAAACTACTAACACTACTAGTTCATGTTTTTAAGTTGGACTTACAGCTGCTTTTCCCTGACAGTCAAAACCTGACATTTCTCTCCTGTGTTTGCTTTTCGTTTTCTTCTGGTGCTCGCCTGTCGTATGCAGGTCAGAGCTACAGAGAGGCACATTCGGGCTCTCTTTGGTCTTTTGGTTGTTACATTCTTCCAAGATCGGTGTAAAACAGGTAAAATGAACAAGAATCAAAATGTGTCATATTTACTTACTTAGTCCGTTTGTAAAGTTATTGTGCTTTATTTCATTTAGCATTTGCTTGTGTTTACTGCTGTTGTCTATCAGTCAGTTGCCAGAAAACAGAACCAAGCCTCTCAGTCTCACCTCAGTAGACTTTTCTCTGGCAGAAAAAAAACCTAAAATACTTCTGCAATGAGCCTTCTACTCTGCAACCTGCCATTTCTCTGCTCCTCTAACCTCAATCTCTTGCTTGCTGTTTACCTGCTGTGCTTTGCCCTCAGCCTGAAACTGTACAACCCATATGTGAAACAGGATAGCTGAAGGTCTATATATCATGAAGCTGACTCATGATTTGCTAAAAGCTCAACACCTCATATACTGCCACAGTCGACCTCCAGTCACTTTTATTCTTTGTGAAGGAAAGCTTTCTTTGCTTTTGAGCACACCTGGATAATGTCTTTAGATGCTCCATATATAGGTCATAGAAACCCTGTTATGTGTGCATATGTTTCATTGTCTTGACTCTAGGCATCATGTTTTCACAGCTATAAATACCCTCAACTATTTCTGGTGATGTATATTTCTGTATGGTGCCATGGAAACACTTGGCCCAGGCCTTCCCACAGCCTTACATGACAAAATATTGGTAATATTTCAGTGCTGGGCTCTGCTAAATTTTGTCCTTCTCTAAACCTTTAAGGTTGCATCAGTTAAACCTCAATTGCCTCTCTTCACTTCTTCTGATATAAATACAAATTTGTGTTTTAGTCATTTTACACAATGTTCTAACAAGGCCAGTGAGGCCACAAGATCTGACATGAAATCATGCTGCTAGAAAAATTAAGGTAATTTTTTTGTGTGTGTTTTTTTAAGTAACTTTGAATCAGTATCAAAGGAGGCACATTTTTCTATTAAACCAACAATAAAGAAGTAATATGAAAACAACTCATGCTGTCATTGCCAGTCACTCTTTTGTTCACGGTGTGCTTTCAGTCCTCAACTGTTCCACTTCCACGCTGCAGGCAATTATGTTGGGAGATTAACCCCAGACACTCCGCTGCTGTTCAGGGACACACTGACTGTGTCTTCCATCGTATGTTCCTTATCACCACAGCAACGTGGCTGAGTTCACTGAGGCAGTAAGTCCTCCCTTGACTCCCCATTACCCTGTTTAACCTCAGTATCTCGCAGCTAGGCAGCCAACGCCGATGTCTTTAAGATCACACTTTGCTGAATCCGTTCCAAGCAGCATAGCTCTGAATGTACATAGAGGGATCTGTTGTTTTTGATGTTGTCACAAGACAGGGAATACGTCACTTGTTGAGCCTGGGGCGATTGTTTCTCTTTTTTATAAATAAGAATTAATACAGTGAAGAAGGATCTTTAACTGGGGCACAGATGTAAAAACAGAATCATATTATTAAATCAAATGAAATCTAAAGTCTTCTTAAACCATGAACCACATATTTTACTGTTCTGGCATGATTCTCTTTTTCAACAATTCATTTACATGATCAGAAACCGTCTCAAAACAAGTGTCTGTATAGAATAAGGATGCAGCAGACTATTGCACCAAAAACAACACATCAAGCACTTCGCTTTGGAAATAAAATAATTTAACTTATTTATAAAACCATATAATATATATTTTAGTCTAGAATTCTCAACTTTTTAGGATGGATATTTCTGCAGTGTACTTATCAAACATCTGTGTGGTTCAGTTACGCTTATTCTAAGGTAATTCTGGCCCTTGGTGATAAATTATTTTCATAGGCTACTGATACAAAATTCAGCTTCAGTTGTATTTAGCTAGTTTAAGTTCCTTTGGATCCTGATTAGCTTCACCATCACATAAGCTTTTGTTCCTGGGGTCCACCTGATCCCTACAGTATGCCAATAGAGTTTTATAACCAGAGGTACTATATCAGAGCGTGACACGTAGATTAAAACATTGTATCTTGAACGTCACGACTGGGCTCTTACGCCATAACATAAGGAGGGAAATGCATACAGTTGTACTGGTTGAAATGGTAAGTCAATTTAGCAGTAGTGTTGGATAGTTGATGTGTGAAAGTGGATTTTTATGTAAAATAAAGATAAGTGCAACCAAACCAAAGAAAACATGTGGTGCAGCAGGAAGAGCCAGCAGCCAGGAGTGAGAGAAAGGACCTATGGGGATTCTCAATGCATTCTGGATGGAGTGACCAGGTGCACTAATACAATCTTAACCTACCAGTGTGGCAATACCAACTCGACAAATTTCAGGTCATCAGGAAGAAACCTGAGAACCAGTTCCCAACCGCACAATACAGAAACATTTACTTGGAGAAACAAATCTCAGAAGTACCTTCACAATGTAAGAAGCCTCTTCGATAAGGTTTGCCCTGATGCAGGTGACCTAATGGTAAGGTGTTCATTAATATTTACTCAAATTAGATTTCAGAATGCTCAAAATCACCCTCAACCAGAAAAACAAAAGACTGGAAGGAAGTCTCGAAAGGACCTATAGACCAGAGTTTCTTGCTGAATCGGCTAAAATGAGATCCGCATTAAGTCAAGGAAGGATAAAAATGCCCTGGTGGTGTGATTCCACACCTCTCTTAAGTCTGAAAGAAAGGGCGGTGTCACACCATAATTGGCCAAGAGGGGAAATGCACCAAGCTGTTCTCAATTCGAAACAGATGATCTGAATAACCCTCCAATCAACTCAGTCATTGTGAAATTTCTCTCAAATTTATTGGGAAAAGGGAAATGACAGCAAGTACCAAAGAATGAGTGACTGCTACACCTGCAGACCGCTGGAGGCAGAGGGCCGACACGTAAAGCTGACTGATGCTGCAGAGCTGTCTTACTGTTTATTCCTTATTTTGGAGATAAAATAAATGAGTTGGATGGGTACGAATTGTAAAAGTGGAGACTGAATATTTGTATTTCTACAAACTGACCAGTAGGTCGCCATACAGTGCAGAAACCAACTGTTTCAATGCAATAACTAATGTAACACTGTAGATTCTCCAGTAGGGGTCCCCCCTCTCTCATTTCTGGAAATACATTCGATGTCAAAATATTTAATTGTCATTACACATGATTTACTAAAAAAATCATAATTTTAGGATATTATTACATAGCAATAAACAAAATAGTTTTTTTATGCCAGTGTTCCAAACATCTGGCCTATCCAACATATATCTTCCAGTTATACCTATACAGAAAATAAAATAAAACATAGAAAAATTCCACATTATAAACTACTTCTATATTCTTTAAAATAACATTTTAAATTATTTTTAATTAACTGTTCACTGAATTAACTGCTACACATCTACAGTTTATCCGGACATAAAGAGCTTTTTTGTCATCTCCCAGGCTTTCTCTAATTAACTAGCTGATCTATATGTTGTGAACAGCAGCTCAATCTCTGTGCATCATCCACATTTACAAGTCTAAATATACTAGTATAATGTTTTAGTATTTCATGGGGATCTTTAATAACATTCATATTTTCCTTGTAAGCATATGACAAGCATGAATGTTTTCTATGGTTGTGAAACTTTCAGGAGATTTTCACATTAACTAATGTAGGCACACTTGTGGGAAAAGCAGTGACACGCGCACACACGCACACGCACACACACACGCACACGCACACACACACAACTACTATGGAACAATTATGAAACACATGTTACTTTTAATGGTGTTGTCACTTTGACCAAGAAGAAGAAGAAGAAAACGGGAAAGAGAAGGTCTACTTTAGTGTGTATTATCAGGGGCCTCTGGGGCCTCTGGGGCCCTGAAGAACAAAGCGGGAAGTGATGTAAGTGAGAATGATAAAACTGTGGTAAATGTTTCAGTTGTGTCACACTGTTTTCTTTCCTGCCCCCCTCATGGCGCTTCCTCACTGATCTGTCAACAGAGAAACAGATTATTTTACACTGCTGTTACACATTAGCAGGTTGTGAGAAAGGAAAGTAGCAATCATTCATCGGGGTCCAGAGACATTGAAACTCCAGATCCATGTTTTGGAAGTTTCAAATCTGATGAAGTTTGATTATGGGTCACTGTTTTCAGCATCCGAGAGTCGAAAGACATCCAAAGTTCGGAGGGGTTCGGATTAAGTAAATGGCTGGAATAATAAAAGATGTTTATTTGAAAACAGTTGATGAAAACCATACATATTTTAGAAATCAGTACAAACCGTTTCTCAACTTTGTCTTCATTGGTAGATGCAAGCTTGGGCTTCTGGTGTGTTGCAAATTTGAGGGTCACCATTTGTTACAGGACCTTTGTGGTCGATTGCGAGTTTCAGCCCAACAACCACAAAACTTACAGCACATATGACTGCCACCCATTTTCCACTGAAAGTGCTTAGTTCTCTTCCTTCGAGGCAGCCGTTGTTTTTAAATGCTTTCAGTACAGTCTGAAAATTAACTTACAAACAGATCTGAGACTTACTTGAGACAGAAAAGTAACAGAATTTGGCCTTACAAAGGTTGGTGTTCGACAGCCAACACTCAAGTCTTGGATGTAGTTTCCTACAAACACGAGGAGTTGTCACACCTGCATGAGTTAGTGCTGAAATGATTTGTTCGATTTTGGTGATTGACAAATCACCAACAGCTTTCATTATCTCACTGGGTCATACTTGTACATACTCAAATGTGTCACTTTTCTTTGTTTTATTTCATTGTTATATTTGGGTTTTGGACTGTTGGTGGGACAAAACAAGCACTTTGGACACTCAATTCAGAAGTGCTAATAAATGACTTATCGAAACAATATTAATGAATCGCTGCTGCTGATGGGTAATCACACCTGGGCAGCAGGCCATGGCCTCTGCTCACTTATGTTTCATTCTGTTCAGATCACGTGTATTAACCATTAGTCAGTTGGACCTGTTTACAGGTGCTCAGCCTGTTGCTGAGCTTGAGATTACAGTCGGTATGTTATTGTTTTCAGAAAGATAAAGTGTGACAGCCAGGCACGAATGTGCTGCTGCCACGTCTCTGCCAACATATGTCCTGTTCTCAAAACAAAACACAGCCACTGCCTGCACACTTCCTGCGCTGATAATGAGGTGATAAAGGCTACTCTTGTTTTTATGTTTCACACAGTCTGGCCAAAAATGCACAACTTTAAAACGTGCACACACCGCGTTGTTCATTTCATCCTCGGCTGTGAACGACAATGTTGGAGCAGAACTGTTCATTGTTTCTGCAGGGAGGGCCTGGTGGAGGTGGATAAGCCAGAATAACAGTTCATGAACATTTTGGACAAGTTAAAGACAGATGGGACAAAGAACGAACAGAGATAATGTGCTGGAAGAAGGGAAGGAGGGAAGAAAGGGCTACATCCTCTCCTGACACGGACATGAAGACCAGGACAGGAAGCAGTGCATCGAGAGGTGTTTCTTATTGCTTAGAAGCGACCTTGTTTGAAGATGTTCAAATGTTCAAACACACACCTGAACTTGGTTAAGAGTTTTGAAAGCAAACAATTGAATTTTGCTGGAACAGAAGTGTGTGTTTGTGTGTGTGTGTGTGTGTGTGTCCTGTTTTTGTGTTTGTGAGCAAAAGACGACGTCACAACGAGGCGATAAATAAATGTTAGTGAAACCCTTTGAGATTCATCGTTTATATAAACTCTAATAAAGCAGAAAAATACATTAATACTAACTTTTCCAACAATATACATCAAACATTCAAACTTTATACATCCATCTGAAATATTTACACACGTTTACATTCAAAAGGTTTGCTCTGAAGTGAAAGCAAAGCAAATAGCCTACTGTGTTCCTTAGCTGTGTTTTAAAAACTGTGGCTCTGTTTAAATTCACATCTTAAAATAGATTTCTACCAACGTTAGAGATCCTTTTTAAAATGACATCAAACAAGATTCTTTGCTAAATAAAAAATGTCGAACAGAACAAATAGCTTCTCTTATACAAACAGCTTCATGTCATATATAACTTAAGTGCTCTTAAAAAGAATTTCAAAATGAAACCAGGATACATTACGCTACTAAAATGTTGCTGCGTGGCGTTGGTGAGTTGTCAGGGCCCCTGCTGTGTGTCACAGCCCAGGACCTCCAGACGCAGGGCGATGTCATTGATCCAACCCCGCGGGTGGATGCGGAGGTAGCGGCCGAACAGAGGAGGATCAAAAACGGTGAGAGCTTCATCGTCTGACTCGTTGTTTCCTGTGAAGATCTGAGGAAAGAAAAACAAAAATAGAGAAACAGGAAATGAATCGATGAATTAAATTAACACAGAAGACTGTGTGTCACTAACACACTTCAATAGGATGCCTTTGGTGGGTTGTCAGCTCCATAACACAGAGTGACTCATCCACCTGTGTAGCAGTAAGGAAACTGTGCGACAGATTAGGCCTTCTGAATCGATGATCCAGTGAAGGAATACGTGAAATGAGTATCACTGGCCTTCTTTTATTGGTAAACTGGGATGTGTACCTTTTCTCTTTGGGAGCTCTCCTCCAACACACTGCTCCAGGAGTGACCATCATGACTGACGGTGACTGAGAACTCGGTCACCATCATTTGGGTAAACACTGATCGTGCTCCTTGGGTTACGACCCCTGTAATGCGTTTTACTTTCCCCAAGTCAACCTGCAGCCACTCGTGAGGGTTGTTGTTCTGGGCAGAAAAGAGCAGAGGAAACATTTCTAGATCTTACAAAGGAAAAAACAGATCTGCAAACAGGTATACCAGGGTCTGTATTTATTCATTTTGTTCTGTTCACTGATTTGATTTTCACAAAGTATATTCACCGTCTCCAAATGAGAACTACACGAAGATCATGTGATTATGAAATGATATGAGCAGAAATATGAAAGCCAGAAGTGTAATGCATAAAATAAAATAAAGGACATCTCATGAAACACAAATAAATAGATACCAGTTTCTGAACGAGGTAGAAGTAGGCCGAGCAAATGAAAACAAAAAACAGATGTAGGGATGACCAAAGGGAACACCACACCACTTCCTCTCCCACAATACGATTAGGAAACTTATAACCTAGGAAAGTGTTTCTGGCAGTGCATCTTTTTCCACTGACATGATGTGGCCGCACACTGCAAAACCAAACATCAACCAACAGTTAATGAGGGGATTTTGTTCCCATTTTAATTCATTTAACCAACATTTATGATCACTTCTGGTTTCAACTGACATGCAAAGAAAAGCCCCAACAAACAAAAATGACCCAAAGTTAAACCCTATCTTAAATCACAGCTCTCACATTTTTACACAAGGAAAAGTAAATCCAGGCCATCCCATTTCATTCTGTTTCCTGGAACACGTTTTCCTGTTTAGCCTGATGTTGAGAACATTGAAAAATGAAGCTACTGTTGCCCATCTGTTTAGGCCATTACAGCCCTTTCAGGTTGCTATTCTAGAGAATAGTTGGCACACAGTGGTTGACCTCCAGCCATGGATCACAAGTGCTACTGATTGGCGTGTGACCTTTAATAACAGCTCAACAGTTTGACGGAGCGATGATTCACACCTCTACGGTTCAGTGCTGCAAAGAGTGGAAATGTTAAGCTGAGGAGGAGGAACTAGAGAACAAAACAATAATAAGAAAGAAAGAGGAGAGCGAAAGGGTGGTAAGTCTTATAATCTCTGGTTCCCATCACAATGTGAGAGAGCTAACGACTAATATCAATGACATCATTGCTAAGCGTGGTTGCAACGGAGCACACTTTTGACCCTACCTATCATCAATGCAGACTTGTGAGCTAAGCTAGCTGTTCCCCTCTGCTGTCAGTGTTCATGCTAAGCTAAGCTAAGTGTCTCCTCTGGTTGTAGCTTCATATTCAGCAGAAATGGTGTCAATCTTTTCATCCAACTCTTGGAAGGAAAGTGATCAAGCGTATTTACATGAATGTCAAATTATTCCTGTCAGTTACTCTTTAACTAGTGGTATAAATTACATTAGACAAATAGACAGCATTTGTGTTATTCGTGTTCACCTTTGGCCTCCAGGCGTTGGCGCTGCCTTCCTGGTGGAGGCGAGCGAGGCCGGGGCTCCAGCTACGCAGCAGAGATGAATAAAACGAGGAAGCACTAAAGCTGGCGTCAGGAATCAGCCTCTTCTGGAGCCCGAGAGGGAGAGAGCAGCCTGCTCACACGCACAAACACACATATAAGAGTCGTTCTCTGCACTTTCATACAGATCAAATGAACTCTGCGATAAATTCTGCTGCTGCCGGTGTAACTCACTGTTGAGATCGCAGCCCAGCAGCTCCAGGCGGAGAGCAGGCGTTTTCACAAAGTTTACCGGATGAATCCTGACGTAGCGAGCCACAAATGGTGGAGAGAAGGGGTTGTCTTTCACCTTGGAGCTGTCCATGTTGCCATAAAATGCCTAAACCAGAGCCATGCAAACAATTCAGTTTAAACTTCAAGGATCATTGAAACGTGCTTGAGATAGGCAACCCATTACATTGAACAATCTGTTGCCTTTACTGTATTCATTTTACAATGAAACCGCATGATGTCATGTTTATGCAGCTGCAATTAGAGACCACTAGTGCCTCTTGGTACATGTAATACTAGTAACAGCAGAAGACAAACTTTGTTCTGCCGGTTTCCTTTGTAGGTGGTCCACGTCTCTTGGTCCAGGCTGTAGGAGATGCGGAAGATTGCTATGTAGTTGTCCCTCAGCTTGTAACTGACTCCCTGTGTCTGCACAGCGTGCAACAGGGTGGGCCTCTGAAGGTCAACCTAATAACACACATTACAGCACGTTTCACTGTGTTTCTGTTTTACACAAGGATATTATAAAAATAATACTCAATTCAGATCTCGCATTCGCACACTACACAATATAGCATTGTTGTGCAATGGTTAACAGGAGAACGGCTGTATATCTTACTTGTATCCATGACATTTTGTTTCTGCCCATCCAGGCATTGATGAAACCCGACTGCTCCAGCCTCGCCAGCCTCGGCTCCCAGTTATCTGGAAACACGTGTGTAAACACGGTTATAATCCAACTCAGCGTGGCTAATTTCCTGGCTTTCAGATTTCATAAAGCTACTTGGTGGCCACAAGACTGGGACTTTCATTCTCAGCACACTGAGCATTTGTGGTAAGCACTTCCTCTCTCTACAAATATTGACAAATATTGTGGGTCTTACCCTTTTAAATAAAAAACACTGTCTTACCTATGTGATCTGATGCTGTAATCTGGGAATCCTTGATCCTTCCTGATTTCATCCCCAGAGGCAAGACACATCCTGCATGTGAAAATTCCAACTCAATATTGCCTTCCACAAATCCTTTTCTGTGCACTGAACACATCTGGACAGTACAGAACTACATATCTGTTTTCACATTTCTGGAAATGATGAAAAGTGGGAATCTACAGGTTTACTTCAGATATTCAATTTTGCAATATGGGAAGTGCATGAATTAATAAAAAGCCCCATAAATTACACAAAATACTTTAAAGTGTGGAAGATGTGGGGAATGCCACTGACATACACACAATGTGATGAAAATTGCACTGACAACATTGTTGTCCATCCATCCATCCATTTTCTTCCGCTTATCCGGGGTCGGGTCGCGGTGGCAACAGGCCAAGCAGGCTGACTCAGACCTCCCTCTCACCGGCAACATGTTCCAGCTCATTCTGGGGGATCCCGGGGCGTTCCCAGGCCAGCTGGGAGATGTAATCCCTCCAGCGTGTTCTGGGTCTTCCCCGGGGTCTCTTCCCAGTTGGACGTGCCTGGAAAACCTCCAGTGGGAGGCGTCCAGGAGGCATCCTAATTAGATGCCCGAATCACCTCAGCTGACTCCTTTAACGAAGGAGTAGCGGCTCGACTCCTGATGACCGAGCTCCTTACCCTATCTCTAAGGCTGAGCCCGGCCACCCTACGGAGGAAGCTCATTTCGTGACAACATTGTTGTCACAAGTCCAAATGAACCGGACTGTTGGAAAGGTGGAAAATTGGAGCGACACATTTATCCCGACGTTGATGCTAGTATGGCAAAAAAAACCACCTACAGTGAATCCACCATTACTGCTCTGTTTAGCTATAAAATGACATTCTAAATATTAATATTATACAGATATGTTTCACAGATATGAGCCACTCGGTGTACCTACGTGGATTATAGACCAGTAGTTTAGCCCTCATGCCGGCCAGCTGGTAGTCTCCGATAGTGCACTCCACAAGCCACGTGCCGACTGTGGGGGGTCTCATCTCCACCGTGCCAAACACCCCTGAGTGACATAGGGCAATGTAACACATGAAATAATAGTCAAGAATAAGGCATTCAGAGTGCAAGTAAGATAATTACTTAAAACAGAGACAATAAAAAGATGGAAGCTAGATTATTTTCTATGATTACATTTTTTCACTCCGTAAAAATACGGACAGGAATCATAATAACTCAAATCTGCAAATGCAGGGGTAAACATCTGTTCATGTGTTGCATGTTTTTATGCAACACATGAACAGAGAGTTTGCATGATCGAAGTGTAATGCGTCTCTTTATGCGTGTGTCTGTGTTTACCAGGGAAGAGGTTGTAGACCCCCATACGGTGTTCCTTTCCGGTGTGAACAGTGAAAGGTAAACCATGGAACTGCACAGCGTGGTACTCTCCATCACTTCCAACATTCAGAAGGTGCCACCTGACGAGCTGGTGCTGGGCGACCAACAGACCAGGAAGTGTCTCTGCCACATAACCGTTTATTGCTATGGAAGAACGCAGGCATTATTTCTGAGATTACATTTTTGAGTTTGAGATTAGAGTTCGCTCATTACAACATGACACCAACAATCAACCATTTTTCTCCACCTGCAAACTTATTGCTGGTGTGGTACCAGGGGTCCTCAGTGTTGGCCTGACAGGGCGGAGCACAGTGCCGCCGCAGGTTCTCCTCCATGTACCAGCTTTTAGTTTCATCAAAGGTGTGGAAGAGGAGGGCGAACTCCTGGACGTCTGGCTGCGTGTTCTGACGCGTCTGGAGAATACCGGATTTACAGATCACCAGTGGACCAATCAGACCTGAATGAAGGTCCTTCTCCTGGAACATAGAAAAGAAATTTTCTTCTTGTCATGTAACTATAGCTCAAGACTATTAGCATTAATAACTATTTCATTTGTGATTGCCATTTGATTTCCGTGCAAGGAAATACATTTTGGATAAGAATTTGTACAAATGAATACAGACAGTAAACACTGTATATCTATGGAAGATAAAGTAGGAACAGGCTTAAGGCAAAGACCTATCCAGACCTTATCCACAGTGGAGTAGTAAGCCCCAGTCTTGCAGGCAAATTGAGTGTTGGTTGGTCCTTGTTTGCTGGTTACTCTCCAGGTATATTGCCGTGCCTCCCCAGGGGCCACAGGCTCTCCTGGGACCCCGGGTGGAGCAGAGGAGGCATGGGTTTGGTCGATGCCGGCCCCCTGGCTGCGGTCATAGACCCCCTGAAGGTGAAAGGAGTAAGGCCTGGATGCCTTGTTCTTGAAGACCACCTTGAATAAGACACATTCACCAATAAAAAGTTAGTATTATTTACTAAATCATTCAATATTCTTTTATTTTGCTCAGGGACAATATCACTCACAGTGAGGACACCATTAATCTCAGCTCTGATGAAAGGTCCCATGATTCCCAGGTGTTGTTGGGGCTCTCCTCTGCTTACAGGAAGTAGGAAGTCTTTATCGCTGTAGGCCCGAAACACCACCTTCTTATAATCTGGCAGGAACTTCCTCATCCCTCGACGCATCTCTCTAAAAAGAGGAGTTGAATCAATACTGCTGCTTTACACATTGGGATTAGAATGAATAAAAAATAAAAATAAATCTTTTGTAATTGTGAAATGTGTCTTCTTCTTTTTATTTGATCCATGTCAAATAATAACATAATAAAGAAATTATCCAAAGCATCACCTAGTTCCAACAAACACAAATTAAATGAAGTAAGGCTCCTAACACCACAAAAGAAAAATGTTGGATAAAAAAAATGTTGATTCCTAAATCAACAGGATATTAGCATGCTAACGAACCAACATTAGCATGGTAACATGCTTAAAGCATGCAATAACCATTGCATGTGATCATGTTGATGTTTAGCTTTTTATCACGCTAACATGTCAACATTAGTATATTAAAAATGAGACATCCTAACATTTAGCATTTTAGTTTATTAAGGACAGAAGGAGAGAAAAAAACAACAATGAAATAGATTGATAAAACTCATGACTGTGCATTTGTTGTGGAGCTTGAGCCGGGAGACCATTCAATAAGCATAAAACCACAAATTGTGCAATTTCACATTTTTGTTTATGTACAGATTAAAGATACAGAAAATAACATGTTAAGCATGTTAGCGACCTTTAGCGGTGCAGGTAGGCACATTTTTTAATTTTCCACAAAACAATGTTAAGGTCCTGCACGGGTACCTGGATGAAATATCATTCCTACCTGGGTTTGATTAACTGGTGTGGTTTTCTGATGCCGTAGTCCCAGCTGATCTCCTCAGCAGCAATGTAGTAGACTTTGCGATGGCTGGTGTCTCCGGAGCGCAGGTCCATGTAATCCAAAGCAAGTATATCTGATGTGCCGTTCACCTATGATCAAATTTAGCATTTGCTGCGGTTGAGGGGGGTGTGTTTCGATTTGTGACAGTAGCCAATATATGGATATATATATACTTAATGAATGTACAAAAGACATACACACGGAAAATAGTACCTCTTGTTCGTAGTCATCATACTCGAGGGACAGATCAATTCCTGTTGTGACGTTGTTATTAACAGTGTAGTTGTATTCCAGATCTGGCAGATCTACTGTAAGTCGTTCAGGTTCAGACCGGATGTGGTTTTGTGGGACTATGTTTTGATCCATCTCTTCTGAATTGCTTAGCCCTACAGTTGAGTCCTTCTCGTTCAGCTGTGGATTGCTGTCAAGTAAGATCTCGTTGCTCTCTTCGAGCTTTCCATTCGTCCCATTATTCACACTTGACGCTTCTTTCCTTTCCTCAGCTTTTACCTCGGCACCAGCCTCAGTCCTATCTTTAGCCGCTTCTTCTCCAATCTCTAGCTCAGGTCCTTCTTCTTCTGAGGCTCCAGAACCGATATCTACATCTGTCCAGTTGCCGTCCGCTTGTCTCCTGTGCCTGCCACCTCCCTCTACTCCAGGTTCAGTCCCATTCAGAGAAACTGTCCGCTCCCCATCTCTCTCTATTTCCTCCAAGATATCCTGTGGGATTCCTCCCTCTTCTTCTGGTGATGTTGCAGTCACTTCCTTCAGCTGAGATGCTGAATGTTGTTCACCCGCAGTCCCCTCAGTTTTATTACAAATGGCATTTTGACTGGAAGTGTTTCCTGATTGAGTATTGTTATTCGCGAGGGGTTTCTCACACACTGGAACCAACACTGTGCGATTTTTAGATCTTCTGCCCCTCGGCTGTAGATCTGGCTGATCGACATAGTCAAAGTAATCGCCTTCAATCTCGTCATGATCAACTCGGTCTCCATCGTCGCTATGACGTACGCTGTAGCGGATGCTCATCCCCTTGCTCTTGAGGCTGCCATCATAGGCACTGATCTCCCACTCACCTGGGAGAAGACAATTTATGACTCAAGAGCGACACACAATCCGAGAAGCATGACTCATCAAAACAATATATATTTCTATACAAGACCCCATATCAGCAGTATCCTGATGCGTTGATGTGCATCAATAAGTCAAGATCTGCAGCTGTCAAATTTCTCAACATCGAGGCATGTCAGTGCTTCAGGAAAGCAGCATTTTTATGTTTCAGCTACTGAACCCTGGCTACTTCATCGGACTGTACAACACATCTTACGTGTACAATATATATTTGGTTATAGTGTCTTGGAAATTATTCTGATTATGCTCTTTGTTTTTGTAAGTTTGTTGTAGAAAAATAAGACAAATGGAAATTTGAAAGCTACCGAGTTTGCCAAAGCTCTCTTGACGAAGCTCTGCACTAAAATGTGAAGCTAGCACCTGTTAGCAACTGCAGTCAAGCCATACAGTAGAGTCAGCCAAGCTTACCTTCCAAAGCACAAATAGCCAAAATTTCCAGCTAAAAGGTACTTATATTACGGTGACCTTCAGCACCATAGATTCCAAGTATTCAATTAATGAGTTATTTAAAATGTGGTTACACCCACCAACATTATCTAACAAATAAGACGTCAGTCTCACCCATCAGCACGGTTTCCATTGGAACGGTTATGGCAGTCATGGGGAAGAGGGTGAGGACGGACTGGTAAAGGCCTTGGTACTCAAAGAGGTTTCCAGTGAAGTAAACAGAGAGGAAGTCACTCTGGGTGCCCACATAGGCCACATGCCAGAAGGCAACGTCCGTTTGAGACACCACAAACTGTCGCCCGCCGAACATGTCGCCGTTTATACCTGGAGTTAAAAGGAAATTAAGAGTTATTAAATTGATGGTGTGATGAATCAATGTATAATGGGCTGATCATACGAATAACAACAATCATACAAATAAGAATAAAACCAAATAAAGTAATGTTTGTGTGGACATAGAGAATGAATAGAAAGAATCCCTTTAAAGCAGAATCCCTTTAAAATATCATCAAATATTTTCAAAATAATGTATCAAATGACACTGTGAATTATCTTACTGTAAATGACATTAGAGCTGTAGAATTTAGGGTCTGTGATGTTCCAGGAGGTTTGGCTGGACTTCTGCATGTTTTCGTTGAAGTACCAACTTCTGTTCTCATCAAACACAGCAAATATCAGGCTCCACTCTTTGTCTGGGCCCAACTGCATGCAGCAGTAGATTCAGTGAAAGAGACAGAGGGTGTTATATTACATTAGTGCAGGTGAGAGAGAACACAGTGGGACTTTTTCAAATAATCCATTCAACATTGCGCTATGTTTACTATTGTTATAGAGACGTTCTTCTCACCAGACGTCCTCTGGTGTCCATGGTGTTGTGTTTGCAGATGAGCAGGGTGCCCACCAGCCCGGAGGCCAAGTCCCTCTCTCGGGAGACGGTGCTCTGATACAGCTGGGTCAGACACTGGTGGTCTCCCTCCAAGGGTCCATCATCTAATGTTAGCCTCCAAACGTAGCTAAACGTCCCGTTGGGCGGCACTCCCATGGAGCACAAGTCTTTCTCTGCAGCTGTTTTAATGTGATGAGATAGATAAAACAGAAAATAAAACGAGAATAAGACCACTAAAAACAAGTAGGAAAACATATTACACTGAAAACTTTATACATGCCGTTTGTGTTGCCAAATTACACATTTTTAGTATATTTGCAAGCTCGCATTGCTGATTGTGATATAAACGATTGATGAGTTTAGTCTGTTGGTTTATGTCTTTGCTTAAGCTTACCGTTGGGGGATCTATGCAGTGGAAGGATCTTGGTAAGGCCATTGGGGTAGATGTTAAAAGGGCGACTGGCCAGGTTTCTGAGCGTGATCTGGAGACACAGTTCAAACCAATGGAAGATCATTAGAAAGCCAAAAAAAGAGCGCTACATCTATGCTTTTGTTTTTCTATGATTGACAACTGATGATTTTTTTCTTTTTGTAGCTTATATTTGATCATGCACATAAGACCAAATTGAATATTTTTTGTCATCACTCACAAAGATTTGATCGTTGATTTTTCCTTTCAGAAGTGGACCCAGCAGTGTCGGGGCAGGGTTCTTCCTCCGAGTGAAAGATCCATCTGTGTATTCCACATACACAGCCTTTGTATACTTGTAGTCCAGGTGATGGGGAGGTGCAACCAAATATCCTGACTGCAACTTACTGGATGAGTCAAAGACGACAGAGAAAAGACAACGAATTCAAATCAACTTTCAATCTCTGTTACTCTTCTTCCATCTCCTCCTCCATCTTTCCTACCTATCTGCGAGTTTGAAGCGAAGGGTGTAGTCCCAGGTGACCTCTTCAATAGCGATGTAATGCTCCCAGGTCCTAGATGGCTGTCCTCCGCTGGCTCTTGCTTGCAGTTGTTGCTTCCTAGGCTGAAAGCTTATGGTGTTGAACATATCCTCGCCATCGACACTGTAGTCATCACCGCTGTCCGCGTTATCCTCGTGTTTGACGTTACGCAGGTCGGGTCCCGGCAGAATCACAGGTTCGGGGCATTTCTCCACCGTGAAGAAGGCGTTCATGCCATCTGAGCAGTAGCACACAATAACCACAAGAGTTATCATTTAAATAGAGGAGGTGAAGTACATTTGATTCGAGTGACAGATTGTCCTAAGTCCAGGAGACTTATCTGGTCTTTCTTACCGTGGCGGTGAGCATGTATCTGACAGCTCATAAGGAAGCGGCCTAAAGTAACAGGTCTCATTTCTGCAGTGATGAATGTCATCGGGGTCATCTCAACGGTGACTTTCCGATGGGTCAACACCTAAACAATAACAATACAAGTGTCAATGTTAGAGGGAGGCCTGAAAGGACGCACTGTCAAATTGCCAACATGACAACTTTCTAGCTAGATTTTGAGACTTTTGGAGCTAGTGCTTTAAACTGGAAAAGAGTTGGCAGCACTGATACTTTCAAAATCTAGCATACTCTTGCTGGTTTGATTGATCATCATTTTTTTTTAGATTTATGAGTTTAGGAAATATCTCCTTTACTCTTTAAAATGTGTGAGTGCTTTCTGTAAAGACTTGAATTACCTGCAAAGTGTGATCCTGAAACTGAATAGAGTGGATTTCTGGAGTTGTGCCTATCCCAATCAGATGCCAGAACACATGTTTACGGCTCTGACACATTGTCAAACCTACACACAAACAGACAGAGAGAGATAAAATTAGCCACATACAACACAGCCACGGATACACTGAGCAAAGGGTTAGCAACACTTAACATTACAACACGACTTCATGGAACAGACTCCCCGTCTATAGCCGGTCTGGTTCATTACCGGGTAATGTAGAGTTGATATATCCGTTGATGGTGTGGTATTCCTTTCTGCCGATGCTTCTCTTGAACTTCTCTCTGCTCTTCCTCTCTCCTATCTCTCCATACCAGCTCTTGGTCTCATCAAATACTGCAAACAGCAGGACAAACGCCGGGTTTCTCCTCTGGCCATCATCTGTGAGGGCACCTGGGAAAAATCACACACATACACAAAATACATGCGATTCAAGATGTGATACTATGCTTGCAATGCTATGGAGCAATTTAAAATACAGGAGCGTTTTCATCTTATTATCCAATATTCCTTTTCCTATACATTTTTGTTCACTTTTCTGAACATTCAGATAAACCCGTGCTCATTGCGAGCGTCTCTATCCAGTGCAGGAATGACAACGTTGATCTGTTGGTCGATTGGTCCACCACTTTGTTCTGGACTGAAACACCCCAACAGGTATTGGAGGGATTGCCGTAGAATTTTGTACAGATATTTAGGTGCCTACTGGGTGAACTTCAATGACTGATACAACATGAGGCTCACATTTGTAGTTTTAAATGAAATATCTCAGTAACTACAGAATGTATACTATTGATTTTTTTTAAATTGTCAAATACTTTGGTTTCTGACACTAATGTAAGAGCTTTAAAGAACAATAATTTACATAAAGACAAGACATGACGAGAGGTAATGCATGTTTGTAGGTGTGATTAGATGCTGTGTCTGTACCCTTTGCCCGACCACACACTGACTTGTTTTGCAGATGAGCAAGGCACCGATGAGTCCTGAGTTCACATCTCGGACTGTGTCCACCTGGGATGAGTAGGAGTAGGTGAGGCACTCTGGATCACTGGAAGTGGGACCGTCATTAGGGCTGATCTCCCACACGTACTTATAGTAGCCTCCAGGAGAGACGGCATCATCCTCCTTCTCATGGCCTGCTGTGTAGTCATCATAGCCGGCTCCTGGAAACAAAGACGCAGCATGACTCCTCTGATTTTATTCAGCAGTAGAGGAGGGTCGAAGCAGGAGAATGGGTGGCACAAGAATGCAAGTAATCCGGTAAAAAGAAAATCCTACAATGACATTGCAGGAACACAACAAATAAATAACGAAACATAACGTTAGGAAAATTATGTTTTGGGAACTTTACCTATAAAAAACATACAGTCAGGAATAAAAGTGAAAGTAACAATGTACACTGCTGTAAAAACATATCAAGAGGATTCACTGACTCAAGATCATTTACAGTACACACACACACACACACTTTTCTTCAATCTTGATATCACATGCTGCTGCGATTAGATCCGACGCCTCATTCCTATATGCGACAGGTGCAGCCTTTCAGATTATGATGAACTCCATTATGATAATCTACCCTGTGACAGGAAGGCCTGAGCTGTTTACAAGAACTGGCTGCTTTGGATCTACAGCAGCATTAGGACATTTGCCAATGGCTTCTGTGAAGGGTATTAACCTTCAAAAGCTGCTCTGATCAGGGATCATTAATTATTTCCTTTGAAGTTGGGTATTATAATTCAAAGGCACCTAACATTAGTCATCAGTCTGTAAGACTGGCCGTTTGGCTCAAACATGCAGCAAGAAATTTGCACACACAAGATAATGATAACCGTTGCTCGCTGTAATTTCCCAAGAATGAGGAGTCAACTTTGTTTTTTAATCTCTTAATGAAGTCACACTGTTTGCCTCTGATATCATTCTGGTTAGTAGCAATTTGACATTTACATCATCGCCTTTTCTGTGGATCTTTCTCCTTCTTGGGCCCAAAATTATTTCAGACTTCAGTAAAAAAAAAAAAAAAAAAGCATGTGAGTAAGAAGATACATTTTTCCTGAAAGCTGTAAAAGTAGGATTAAGTAGTAGGAGTAAGTGTTTTGCCATTGACTCATCTAAACTGTAAAATGGACTTCACATTAAAAAGTGATTATGAGTCAAAATGCTGAGTCAAAAAATGAAGTATGCTGCTGACTAATAAAAAAGCAGCTCCCTCCATTGGGTTTCCTACCTTCAGACTGTTTCCAGTAGGTGATCCCCACAGGGCTGATACTGTAGGACTGAGAGGCCAGGTTTTTAAAGTGGATCATCACCGTCTCACCAGCCTGAGCAACAATCACTGGGCCTTGAATACCTGCAATAACAAGGACACAACATTCTTAAAGAAGTCATAGATATGACCTCCTACTTCAAGACAAAAGGTACACGCTCCGAAACAGAACTGTTCGTTCTTTGTGTTGAAAAGTCAGGCAAACGCTATATTTGTCCACAACATCAGTATTCAAATCACATTATTGACTGTAAAACTACTAAATTTGACTTTTTACTTTCCGTTTCAGGTTCTGGACATTATTTAGTTTGTTTTATTTATTAAATTAATATAGCAGTAGACTATTAAACCATTAATGAAAATTATGATTAAATAACACAAAGCTAATGACATATTTGATTGATTGAGAAAATGGAGAATATCAAAAGAGACCTACCTGTCCATGCTGGCCTTGGTTTGGGGACAGTGTATGTAGAATCTGTATACTCTCTGTAAACTGCCTTGACGTATTTTTGAGGAATATCTCTGGATCTCCTTAAAAAAAAATAATAATAAAATCAATGGAACCAAACAAATCAAATAATAAGAAAATAACCACTTATGAACAGCCCTCTAAATCAATTGTTCCCATCTTTATCAATTGTAATTGTGTTACTTTCTAAAACATGAGCTTGTATTGGAAGCATGGAAGCCTAATTGTACTAGACTTAATTTTCTATATTTTTCTATTCTACTAAACCAGCGTTTGGAAACTGTCTGTGGGTAGTTTGAATTAAACAAAGACATATTCACCTTTGGTCGGGCGCTGGGTCAACAGCGTCCAAGTACACGTAGTCCCAACCGATTTCTACAGCTGCTATGTAATACGCTTTTCCAGCAGCGGACTGTTGCGCTCCTCCGGCGGAGGAGCACAACAGCAGCAGAAGTGTTGCGGCTCTCATCGCGGTCAGCTCCATGTCCAGGGTCAAACACTGCACCGGCTGTGCTGCTTCCCCTGTGGGCTGAAACATTTAAAGGAAGGGAGGGGTGGGGGTTGGGGAGAGGAGTAACAGGGTAGCTGGAATTGCACGTGGGGGCGTGTGTGGTGGGTGAAATGCGCACGTTCTGCTATGATAAGATCAGGTTAAGTCGTATTGTGCGGTCGGGGAAATCTGTCTTGGACACACCGCGCACAATTAACTCGTAAAAAACAGTAAAGTCATGAAATAAAAAGCACAAACACCTACAATGATGCCTCATCAAGTAGCATAATATACATATTAATGACACATATTGGGTTGCCAAGTAGTGAAAGGTTCCTTTGTCAGGTGCTCCAGCATGACACTGGCTGGATCAAAATCCATTTAAAAACGTATTATTTACCTATAACTGCATCGCTTATTTGAAAGTGAGAAACAACGGACTATTATTCTAACTGATGGATTGCAGACATTTATAACTTTGTGAGCTTTCTTTTTTTCCGCGTTAAAGTGTATTTTTTTTGGGGGGGGTCCAAGGACAGAGGATGTGGTGTGCTGTACAGATTGTAAAGCTCTCGGTGGTAAATGTGTGATATTAGGCTGTACAAATAGATTTAATTGAATAGTCAAACTTTTTTTTAAAGATTTGGTCCAATCTGTGATCATGAATTAATGAATATGACAGAGCATTTAGCTGATGGTGTAATACAAAATAACCCACATTGAACAAATAACAGAATGTAGTCCCCTTTATTTCATTTTGGATCCAACTAACTGACGGCAATACTTGCAAGAGAAAAAGTTAGTCTGAAAACAAAAAACAATTGTCAAATTAAATGATGATTTCTGAGATTTTCACATCCTTAACACTCCAAGAATATGGATTTAAGAGCCACATTTTCATAAATAGGCTTCACTGCCACCTTGTGGAAAATAAGAGGTACTGCAGAACTTCTGCATTTAAGCAAGAGCACACTTTTAATTAACCTTGAAAATAAAGAGGCAGTGTACAATAAATGGTTTCAGTATTTTAATGCAAACGTAAAAAGTCTCATTTACGGATGTGTGAACAAATCTAGAAACAAGTATGAATCCATGTTGATCACATGCGTATAAAACTAATTTAAATAGAAGCAAAACAAAAAACAGCACCACACTTTTTAGAAACAGTACATTTAAAATGTTATATGTTCGTCAATGGGACAGAAATGTTCACAACAATGCTTCTTGAAATAAACAAGCGCACGAAAGGGATGCAAAGTGAACTGGCAATATGTGTGGAGGCAAAAGAAGCTTGATAGACGGCGTTCGTCTTACGACTCTGAAAACAAAGACTACAAATGTCAATCCAAACTTTGAATATAAAAAACATCAATCTTGGTTTATAACAGTACTGATCATAGCTTCAGTGAGTTGACCTCTATGATCTGCTGCAGGATGTTGTCCACGTCGGTGGTCTCCATGCTGATGCCAGCCAGGTCCAGTTGAGGCAAGAGGGCCGTCAGAAGCACCACCACGTTGTTACGGATGCTGCGCAGATCTTCCTGTGAAGGTCTGATTGGAGAACAGCTTAATCATTAAAGCTATTAAAATATTTCAGTAGCTCAGGTGATGAAACTCTGTCAAGGGGAATTCACATTTTATTTACGAATCAGCAAAAATGGAGAACAAGTATGTGTAAACAACTGCAAAAGAGGACATGACTTAACCGTTTTTGGAGAAGTGCGAGTAGAAGAAACAGCAAAGAGTGTTGGTAAAGATGGAAGCAGATATTTGTACTGTGATCACTTGGATTGCTTTATCTTTTAGAAACATTTACGCCCCTGCACACAAATGTGGTCCTGCCAGCTACAGGAAATGACTCTTTATACTGGAAGTATATAGAGACAGATCTTTATATCTGAAAGTCAGCAGTTTGCCATGCTTGGAAAGTACAGACAAACCACAGTCAAAGATAGTAAATAAAGTTAGAGGTTGGAGTTGGATTTATTTTTTACTGCCATCCACGACCGGAATCTTCAAAGAAAAGCTATGATTGAGTAACAAATTTCTGGCCTGTAAACAAACTGATTCTGAACATTTAGGGGTGCCGGCGCACGTCTGTCGAGAATACACACCTGTTGCTTTCACAGGCCTCGTTGTCGCCGACTATCATCCTGCTATGAGTTTCCGTCTTCTCCTTCTTAGACACGTTCTGCTCAGACTGCACTATTGACCCACACACAGCTCTCTGACTCAGGACCACCATCTCCAGACATCCTGGAGCCAGCACCGAGCTGCTGGATGAACTAGAGCTCTGAAGCAGAGGAAAGAGAATCCAGGATTACACAGAGTTTGCCGTTAGATCTTCATTTAAGATCAGTCTGAGTAGATGGCCTTAAAAAAGACATTTATCTTTATCAAGCACTCTGCTCATATGCGATTTTTTTTGTCATGCGTCATCAAAATGAACCTAAAATATTGGGTATAAACTCTGCTGACCTCAGCCACGTCGGTCTGGCAGCCGACTTCTCTGTTTGCTCGGGATGCTGGCGGACTCTCCGGTCCTCCGGTGGGCTTTTCAGCGCTGCTATCAGCAGTCGTCATCGTGCCTCGAGTCGTCTTTGTGACCTCCAGAGCTAGAAGCCGCCGTAGCCTCTGGGCCTCTTTCTCCAAGCCCGCCAGCTTCTGCACGTTAGCTTCCCGCCCACTCCCCTCTGGAGGCAGTGGTCTGCTCCAAGGCCCTTCTGTTCGACTCAGAGGAGATACCATCACAGTCTGGGTGGAGGGGAGTGAGTGGGTCCAGGTGAGACTGCTGGGGGTTCGCTGTGCTGCATCACCTGGTTTCTCCACTCGGCTGCTACCGTCAGGATTGGGCTTCTCCAAGGACACCGTCTCGGGTATATTTATTTGGTTCTCAGGATTCATCTCTTGGGCCATCTTTTCTGAGTCACGCTGCTCCTCCTGAGGACATGGCTTCTTTCTCACACCGTGAATTAAAGATCCTGATTTCCTCTTGTGGCTACAGAGGACAAAAGCTAGTCAATGAAATTAACTGACAGACACTTCAAACAGTCTTGAGACAGTTAATCCATAACAGAGTATTTCATGAGCTCTATCTTGTTGTCAAAGTCATGTTATTATTGTGAGATAATGCAGCTGAAAACATACACGGCTCTGACAATACTCACTGCACTACATGTTAGCGTCAGGGTTAGCACTATTAACTCGTCTTTTTTCACTCAATGCTCGTTATATAAGGGTTGGCAGGGTCAGGTTTAGATTGTCTGTGGAAGCAGAACTCTGGTTGTGTCAGAGGACACTTCAACATCGGAGATGTGAAAGTCAGTGATTCTCATAAAACACACCCAGAAGACTACTAATAACTAAACATTGACATAGTTGAACGGAAATGTCTAAAATACGCGTTAGCAAACAGACAGCAGCAACCTCTTGAATCTCAAAAGGTTGGAGTTTCCTGCACGTCCAGCTCCCAACTGCATTACCATTCATTAACAACACAACTTTGTAATTGAGTTTTCATCGAAAACTAAAGTGAATGAACAAATAATTGTTAAGTGGGGTTAAAAAACTTTGTAAAATTTAAAACATGCCTTTAAAATGACGACACTGGAGTATTATTCACGATTCTGAACTGGCACACAATACACATGCAACATAGCGAACCTTAATGCGTATCTGTTCTCCTCTTCTCTTTCAACCGGCTCCATGTTTTTGTCTCCCTCTTTATCTTCACCCCTGTTATCAATGGTCTCATTTTCCACATGTGTGACTTCAATGGCCGTGCCTCTTCCAGCGCGATTCTGTTGCGTGCGTGCGACTTCAGCTGCGACTGTACTTTGTGTCTGTGCATCATCGTGAACGCGTGCGTCTGTCAGGTGATCTGTGCTGGTCTGATCTGGCTCTAGTGCGTCTCCCTCTGTGTGGCATTGACCTGTCCGCAAGGTGGGCCAACTTGGCTCTGATGAACTGCGTGAGACGATGTTGTGTTTAGCCGTTTGGTCCTGGGACTTGCACACCTGCGGCACAAACAAACAAGCACACTTATAGGCAATGTATCCAGACGTTGTACAGCTAAACAGCACACTGGCGTCTTTATCAATAGCAAAGTTGCCTAAAGTTTCCAACTTTTCACAAACCTCCAAGGATTTTTCTCGTTTTCTGCTTTTGGGATGCTCTCTGCAGGAAAAACAAACAGATTATTGACTTGAGAGGGGAAGATGATCTAAATTTGGCGATGTCTAACTGTACTGTATATATTGTTTATAACTCCAATAACTGAATAGGTTCTCACTCAGTTTTACTCATTGGTCTTCTCTCTAATTCCTTTGTGGTCCCAAATCCTTAAGATCTGAGAGTATTAAAGATTGTTTTTGTGTGCCACAGTTATAGAAAAATGATCAGTTAGGAAGTTAAATTAGAATAAGTAATTTCTGATTGGCTGTTTGTCTCCAATCCGACTGCTAGCAGGATTATCTGTTACTAGGGAAGAATGGAAGCACTGGGAAAATAGTAAGAAGGCCCATTGCAGCCATGCATATAGTTTTTACAGTTCCGGTTACATCAACCTTTTTATTATATTTGATGAACCTGAAATTCCATTTCTAAGTTAGTCTATAATGTATTACCTTGCAACAAAGGTGTGTAGCTAACTCCTGCAAGTTAAACAGTAGTTATCTCAGCTAGTAAACTAATTTGATGATCCTGGATCCTAATAAGCCCAAAATTTCCAATGATGCACAAACACATTTTCATATTAGAGGTTAAACACTTTTTGGTTTCAATCAATATTTGAATCACTTTGCATGTATGGGTAACAAGTCACCACGTTTTGAAGAACTGACTGATTTCTCATTTCAGTCCTTCTACGTTGATCACTGTTGGGCAGAGTATCGCAAAAGCAGACACACGCAGTCACATGAACCGGAAATAAGAGCTGGAAACTGACAGATGAAAACCACAACATGGTACATGAACCCACATGCAGTTAGAGTAGCAGTGCGAAACGTCTCTCCGTGTCTAAATTCTCACACAGACAAAGTTTGAGAGGTCTAGAGAAATTAAATGAGAGCTTACTGTTTCTTGTGGTTTTTCTGGTAGCTGGGTGTTAACAGCTCACAGTCTTCTGCTTCCTCTGGTGAAGAGCAGCTTCTGAAAGACAAAGAGACCTGGCAGCTCAATAACTGCTAAACTTCAGCTCAGGGCCTTCCTGGTTTAGCCAAAACAGACACGCACTGACCTCCGTGCATTTGATCTTAATTATCTTATTTATTTTGCAGCATTTTAAGCCTTTATTATAGACCATAGAGAGATGACAATGAACGAGGGTGAGAGAGATACCTATCTAAAATCTTTCTGGTACACAGACCAAGGTACTATGGGGAAACTAAAATGTGACTCGTCTGTGGACGAATGACGAGTTGCTGCTTTGCTTCACCATACAATACCGGTAGTCCGTTCAACAACATTGTCGTCGTCGTCGTCGTCGTTTCTGGCGCATGCTCATTACATAAAACAATGGGCATGAGCGAATTGAGATGACGTCATTGTTTCCCAAAGACTCCGGTTTACGTCCACACAGTTACACAGAGTAACTGGAGTTTTTCAAAAATCAGAAGGTGTTTTCAAAAATGCAAAAATTGTTTTAGTGACGAGAGGACAAAACGTAGAAGAAAATATTGGTTTTCAAAAATATCTGAATACGTATGTAGACGGAGCATGAAAGGGTCACTTCAGTAATTCAGTACTGCACTTTCATAAAGCTGGGAGACTTATACGATACAAATAAAAATAAGTAATTGTCTAAAATGGAGGCCGGGGTATCCTGACGTTAAATCAGTGGTATGGGTGACAATCCCCCAAAATGCTCAATCCTGCATTAATCATAATACAACTGAACAGTGGCCTTCATTAGACCATTCTTGCCTGGTAAATGTCTCCACTCCACGCCTTCAGTTCAAAACACACGCTCTCCAACATTTAATGTCTTAAGTCGAATCCAAGGAAATCAATAATAAGATATACACACCTGTAACTTGGATTGGGGTTCTGGCTGCAGTTCCAGCTTTCAGGAACCACATTGTAATGACTTGCCGGGACGCATCGCCACTTCAGGCAGTCTTCACACTGTAACCACATGGGACCCCTGTACATACAGACATACATGTATGAGAAGTGTCAGTACACAGAAGCTGGCACTAGAGGGGGAAGTTCTTTCACCAAAAATAATAATTATTAGAATAAACATCACAGTGAGTCTATCTGTTTGTGTACATGAACGTGTCTTTTCAAAAGCCATATACAACATAAAAATATTTTCTGTTGGAGCCGTTTATTTTATGGTTCTGCATGCCAAATAACTGTTGCTCAATGGGTATAAAGGCTGTTGAAGATCCTTGCCTCAGCATGTTTACTGTTCTTTGCTACTGTCGAGACAGCAGCTCAAGCGTCTCAAGTCTCTAATTTCAAGCTTTGGGAGAAAAATGACCTATTTTACACTTTCAGTTAATTTGACAAGTTCCTACATGAGTGGGTTATTAACTGACCTGCATCCTCCTGTATTGTTACCGTCTTTATCCATAAAAGGCTTGTTGAACGTGGACCAGTTATTTTACTCTTCCAGTGGATTTAACAATTTTGTGTACAGATTTAAAGGCAGATGGACCGGACGAACCAAATCCTCTTTCAGTTGTGAAAGACACAAATCAAACACGTTTTTCTCAATTAAATTAACAAATTCAATTTTAACATATTTTGGACCAAAGTTATGAAAACGCTTGAAGGTGAGGAGAAGAATTTTCTTTTCACTCCTCGCACTGCAACTTCCAAGATAAAAAAAGCAACTAAGTCAACACTTACTCGTCAGCATCCGGCTGGTCCGCATTTTCATCTCTTTCCACGGCGTGAAACTCACGCTCTCTGGCCTTCTTCTCGATCACCTCTTTCCAGTAGTCGTTCAGCTTTTGGCCCAAAGCACCAAGTGTGAGTCTTGGGAGAAGAAAAAGTAGAAGACAGTGCATTTCTTTAACTGTTTTACCTTATATCATAAACACAACAGTGTATCAGGCCAATACTGCTTAACAGGTCTGTTTCTCTAGAAGAAAATAAAGTCTTTAATCAAAATTATTTTAAGGATTCTCTGATCATCATCATCAGCTTCCTGGCTGTAAAACACTCACATTTGGTGTGAAGTTTGCAGAAATAAAAGCACTTCCGGGAAGAGCTGCATGAGTCACTAGTGCTATGTTTCCTAATAACTTTGTAAACACTGTATTGTAGCAGTTATTTTCTGCCATTCTCTGCTTTATGGCAAGAACCAATCCAAGCAGATAGCTAATTGGCGCATATTAGCACAGAACTTCTACCTCTTGGTTTTGTCTGTGTGTGTGTTGTACCTGTATTCTTTGGTGTATTCAAAGTCTTGCTTGTTGTGGGCAGGTTTGAGAAAGTTACACTCGATGATACCGATGACCCCGACACCTGCCCTTTGACCTGAAGCCTGTAGGGAATTGGGAAGTGTGATTAAGATCACCGCGTCTGCAATGAATGAAGACATACGGTCGCATCCTTTTCCCTTACCTTCAGCTGGCAGCCCACTTTCTCGAAGGCTTTAATGAGTCGGTTCCTGTGGTACATCATGATGCCATAGTGGTCTTTGTTTTTCGGGTTCAGCCCAAAGGTCACCTTCACCTTCTCTTTCTGACAGACACCAGTCAAGTTTAACAGCACTGGGCATTAGCAGGTTGAACAGCATTGAACAGCAGCAAAAGCAAATGTTTACATTTTTTTGGTTGATACAAATATAATATACTAATATTAATGCAAATATGAAATAAATGTATTTTTTCAATGATTTAAATTACAACTAAACATGAAAGGAGCCTGTTTTTTTCAACAGCAAATTAAGGATAACTCTATGAAATTACCGATACGATACCCGAGTTTCAGTACCAGTGTCACCAGTGTGGATATAAAAAATCAACAACATAGTTCTGCATTTGCCATTATTTTTCCTCGGGTATATTTCGGTGGACGTAGTCCGTATTAAAAGTTTTGATGGATACTGTTAAACAAATTTGAGAGAAAAGATTTTCAGAGACGATGCGTTTTTCCATTTAAAAAAATTGATAACAAAAATCCCAGAAAGCCAAGAGAGTGGTGCATTTCAATTGTGTAGAAAAAAGCTACCGTCTTCCCACTTCCTGTACGGATATCGCATCTAATATTTTAGGGATACACTGAAGTGGGGTTTGTACACATCATGCTCAATGTGTTTCAGCCTCCTCGACACCAGCTTAACCAGAATCTTCTTCCCCCTCAGTATAATCCGTGTCCTCGGCTTCAGATACAAGATACCGAGGTAGGCCTGAGTCGAACACAGAAACAGAAAGAGAAAGCATAAAAGTGAAAACAATTAAATTTAAAACACCTACTCATAATATTTTTAGTCTGATACCATCTGTTGACACTCTTTAACATGTTGATGTATAGCCTGAGAGTATATTACTCAAACTCTCTCTTGAAAAACTACATCTATAGTAATTATGAATATTATGACTCATGGTTCAAAAGGAAACTGGGGCAGTGTTACTACAAAACCAAAGGTACGTCTCTGCATGAAGCAGACACCTTCACCCAGCCACACACAAGCACAAGTTTGCATAGGACTTATATTTTCGATGTACTCTAGGGGATTACCCGCACTTTAACCACTCAAACCCTGATCTTAACCACTAGACCTAAGATCATCCAGAAGAGCTTCAAGTGTCCTAACGAGCTTGAATATTGACGCTATCCAATTAAAATGATCTTTTTCAAATTTGGTAAATATGACTCTTTCAGATAAATTTAACGATAAATCAGTAAATCAGTACCACTTTTGTACTGAAATGGCAGTATTATCATTTACCAAAATGATATACTATATGTAATTGCTAGTACTGCTATACTATACTATAATTACCACAAACGCACAAGACCACCACCATAAACGTCATTCTTTACATTGGATAGATATGATCCACCGGACTGAAGGGACATAACTGTATCAAACAGGAAGAGGGTGCTGTTTTGGTACAACCATGTTTCCCGTCTAGCAGGTGTAACATCGAATGTTCTCATATCCTCCTCTGTGTTTGTAATGATCACACAGGTGATCCACTCACACTGAGACTGTAGTGTATGTCGGGGATGTCATGTTGGGCTGTCAGGGATCCACCGTTCCTAAGACATGTCTTCAGCTCCTCGTTATGAATCTCGGGCAAACGGAAGTCACTCACGTCGGTCTCAAAGTCCATCTCTGGCTTGCCATCTTTTGCCCTTCAGGATAACGTCAAAATACATGATACTTTCCTTTAGGAGCAGCAAAAATAAGATCTCGTAGATTTTCCAGTTGTAATGCTACACAAAACAGGGATTTTAAGTGCGTCGCCTTACACATACATACAGATACATCAGCACAATTTCACTCACCCTGGACAATCTTCATAAGTGCGGTACTTAGTATTTGATGACAATGAGAATAGTAGAGACATTTTTGAACCAACGTAAAGAAGAAGAGAAACAGAAGAACTCCTTAACATGAACTGTTGTATTTGAGAGAACTTTGCTTCAGAAAGCAATTAGGAAAAGGGACTTCAAATCGTTAAATTCAAATTTCATCTGCTCTTCATGTGATGAGGACATGAGGCTTTGTTTCCGAATGTGTTGTTTTGCATGGATTTGACTAAAAGTAATCCTAAACAAATGTCTTATGCGTGTGCTTATGCTTATTTGCCTGTTTCAGTTTGAGTGTTTTTTGCACAATCATCAATCTCGTCATATTAGAGCATACCCCCAACACATCTAGCTACTAACTCAAACCAAGGTTTGTGTTAACTCAAGCTTAAGGCACAGTTTCAACATTTTGTGAAATATGTTCATTGGCATAAACGTAAATTATTAATTACCAACATACAGGTGAAAAGAGAACAACTCATATCGCTTACTTTGGAGCAAATGTATGATTCTGACCTGCGGATGTTCCAGATTAATATCTTGGTGCCTTTCTTGGAGAGAATGGAGTCAAAGTGTGCATGTATCTGCTCCTGGGAGGTGATGATGGAGTGTTTGAGGATGGCTGCCAGGCTGGCCTCCGAGTCCTCAGTCACCACCAGAGACTGTTACACTGAGTTAAGGTCAGAACATAGAGGAGGTATGTTTGTGCAAGGTGACAAACATATTCTCTGCCAATCAGTGTGGAGAAACCATATTTTTTCATGAAGGATATTGGTTTGTTGGTTGAAGGGGACAATGGGGACAATGACGGCCTGGGCCTTGATGTTTTCCAGGTAGGTCTGAGACAGCATCCCCATAGTCTGGCAGCCGCCATTCTTGGTGAAGATGAGCGCGTCGCGGCCCAGACGCATTGAGCCAGACTTGAAACCGTTCCCGTACACACCGATGGCCTGCTGACTGGCCTTACCTGAACCCTTTTCTGTAAAACCAAAGCTGGACATATGGAGAAATAAGGATGTAGGTTTGATCATTTTTATTGTCGACAAAACCGTCATCATTAATAAATAGAAGTCAATAGATGCGATTCATTTTTACATTGAGTAAATGTGTCTTCAAATTAATTGTTCGAACTCACACAGGCTCCGCTCTCTACTGGACTCTATGGGTAATACTGTCACATGCGTGCATTCGCCCACTGAAAACCTGCATATGTGTAGCCAGCCATTCAGTGTGTGCCTGCCCGAATATGTGCGGACCCCACAGTATATAAGGCAGCACACACCGCTGTCTCACAATCCTTTTTCTCTTCACTGCTTATCTTCAAGACCTCCCTGGGTTAACAGTGGGATGTGGCATTACCTCTCTGTAAGGAGGTAATACACCTCATTCCAGCTTCACCCAGGGGAGGGGTAGTGTACACATGTGTCTGTTCAATCCTCATCGATCTCCAAATGGGAGACAAGACGGATTAAACACAGTGACAGGATGTCTGCTGCTGCATTTACAGGTGAGCCGGCAGCGATGCGTTCACGGACCTCATCACCGGCTCTGCTGTTTCCATGTTGTTCATGAAGGGTGTGGCGGCGGACAGGACCGAGACAGAATGTCGCAGCTTTTTGCTGCTGCTCCACAGCTGGTCGCTCATCCTCTAACACAGTCTTAACAGAATGGATGGACAGGACACAGAGTGTGTTATTCTCTCCAGTTCTGCAGAGTCCCTACTCCATTCATGGAGATCAAGGGGTCAAATCTAGCCTGTGTGAGTAAGACGGAAGGTGACAATAATGTAACCCTAGTTCTATGAGTACAAGCTCAGCCCTCTACCAAAGGGGTCCTGTGGCTCCTACGCTGCACGCTGAAGAGGGTGTAGGAGGTCAGACAGCGGTGTGTACTGTGGGGTCTGGACGTATTCGGCTAGGCACGTTATGATAGGCCGGCTATGGTTATTCTAATTTTCAGTGGCCAGTAGAGGGCTCCCCCTGTGCTTATAGAACTAGTGTTACACTATTGTAACATCATTTTGTCCAACCAGGCGCCAAAAACCTAAAGACATTAACTTTATAATGCTAGAAAAAAGCAGCAAACCCTCACATTCGTAAATTGAAATAATGTTTAGCATTTAATTTATTTATACACTTAAAGGATTAATGGATTATCAAACCTCTGACAATTAAATGTATTCATACTCTAGTAATTAATCAACTCATCTCTTCAGCTCCATGTATGCGTGTGTAGTTACATTCTTATTTGTGTGAATTTGATGGACACTCTTGTGAGTCTTTGTCAGAGAATGTGTTTGTGTATCAATTTGCGGTCTGAAACGCTGGTGAGTCACACTGTGGTTTAAAGAAGGGAGGAACCTATCAGTGTTTGACAACATGCCATTAAATGTTTCTGATGCAACATTGACATTTTTGACGTGTTTTCCCATGAACACGTCAACTTGATGTGGATTTGCATGTGTGCGTCTTACCTGAGCATCTTGTGCAATTTGTTGGGAGTCATGCCGCTGCCATTATCAGTGAATGTTAGACACAGTTGACCAGCTTCATCAACTACATCTATCCAGATCTGTTTAGCGGATACACCAGGATCTGAAGCATTGTCTAGAACACAAGATGAAATAAATGAATTAAAAACAGAGAAGAAGAGATCTCTGTGATCTTTTGAACCCTTATTATAAGGCCTACTAGTTAGATGATTACTTTAAAATGTTTTAATAATTATATTTGTTCACAAATAGTAAGCAGTTCACTAATTATTTTACTAACAGGTTGTGAACATAGCATTGATAATTCACAGCACCTGGCATTATGTATCGCCCAAAGGACCTAATATGGAGAGGGCAGAAAAGAGTACGAGCAGCATGTGAGCAGTGCCAGTGTACAGGAAAAAGCCTTGGTACACCAGGAGTAAAATGAAGCAGTGCTCGGTTTAAAAGCACGGTTTAAAAATGTACAGGTTGTAGTTCCGCCCACCTTAGTTACCTTTGCTACCTCTGACAAGCGTTAGATTGACCAAGGAGGTTCAAAGTTTTTGCGCCCTGAGCAACTTTCAAAAGAATTAAGGGAACACCGTTTCTGACGCTGTATCTAGCTCTCTTTATACATCTGTGGTTTCCAAAAGTATACCTCACACCACATAGGAAATAACGAAACAAAAAAGCCATGACAATACACACACTTATATACTTTACACTTATTAGTTATGAACCCCACTGTGTATTGCGTCATTAAGCTTACATGCACTTTGCAATGGTAACAGCTGCAGATTTAATAAATTAATTCGATTTCGCCGGCCGAAATAACACTGTAAATGTCTGATCAATTTGATCAGTTGCAGCTAGCTAGCTAATTAAGCTAATTTTAGCTCCTTATGTTGCTTAAAAACGCCGTCTCTAACTACCTTAGTGTTTAAAAATGGACTCGTAAAATTGGAACCCTGAAAAATGCCAGCTACACGTGTCATATTGCACAGAGAGTAAATTGTCCCTATATTGCAGTGTATATCAGCGAGTTGGAATTCAGCCAATCATTCAGGGTTTTATATTATTTAGAACTGTTTTTCCTACTGCAACATGTCTTCTCTGAAAATATATATACGATGCCGATTCCTGCAGAAATAGCTAAAGAAATGAAGACGCATGTACAATAAAGTATAATAAGGTGACTGTAAAATCGCCACCGAGTAGGGCTGCACAATTAATCACAATTCTATCGGAATCACAATATGGCCAAATATACACTATAACAAGTTACAAAGGAAATTACCAGATAGATCATTAGACAACACAGGGTGTGTTCCTATTATTCTGCCCCAAGCTGTATGTACAGAGCTTAAATATTAGAACCGTCTGTTTTCCACACACCACAGCTACAGCACGAAAAACTAGTGTCGAAGTGTGAATGGTTTATACATAGTCTTTTGCTATTTTCATGCTTCATATTGTATACACTGTATGCCAATACATATTCTCATCCAGTTTTAGTTTACTTCTCTAATCTCTACCATGCAGCTGTTTTTACTTTGCTGCATGTGACCTTTTGCTTTTCTTCTTGACATGTTTATCTTATCGCGGATCTCAACAAACACCTCTCTGACACTCAACTAACATTGAATATAATATTCTCAGAGCTAGAATTAGCTGCAGATCGTCCAGCTTTTCATGAGCTATTGAGTCACTATTGTGAGAACGTACGGCATTCCCTTTACAAACATGAGCTTTTTAATGCAAACATAAACTCAAGGTGCAATGCCCCTGTGAGCAGAGATCACAGACGATCATCATGTCCAAACAGTGCACTTACTGCATTATACAGCACACTCACTCCCACTGCTCCTCCTGTCAAAACCTAGCAGCCAACAGACTGTCAGCACGTCTGAACTAGTAGGAGACCACAGAGTGGAGGATTGGCAATGTTGACAGCCCAGAAACAGACTCTTTGTGTCAAGTGGAAGGACAAATCATATGGTGAATAAATGCTGAATTGTAAAAAGTTCAGGCTTTTTGTCTTTTTCAGCCCAGAGATCTTAAAGCCATACGGTGAATTTATGTACAATTACTGTACTGTGAAACCTGACCGCAGTTTACAAGTTAGTAGCATTTTAGGAATATTATGACCATTGCATGATGATAACTAACGCATTATAATAAGCCCACTTATTATTATAATTATTTCCGTAACACTCCGCTGTACTTTCAACAGACACAGAGAAGCGTGTACCAGTCATACAGTCGCTAAAGGGTGAGAAAGAGGAAGTCCACTCGGTCCATTATAGCACCAACACACATCTGTTAAACACACGGTTCAGGGTGCGCGTTACAGCGGAAGAGTGCGCGACATGAAGTCATGGAAAGTTGCAGCAGCAACAACGGGCACCAGAGCTGCAGGTGCACGAGTCTCAGCGTAGTCCTTCATAATAGCACCCACCTATTAACTCTGCCACTGCGCTGAAGGGCCAGGTGTGACTTGTGGAGTTGCTATTCAGGAAGGAGGGACTCATCTTTAAAACAAAAACGATCAGTTTCAATTATTCTGCCCCCTTCAAGTTATTTTGCAAGTACATACACATTCTGCCATGATGTGAAAAAATGTGAAATACGTACGGAACTCAGGCGAATCCCATGCTCGCTTAACCTCGCCATGACTGCGACTGAGTATTTGGCCTCTCACGGTCTGTTTTCTGCGCGCAGACACGTGACCAGTCACAGGCTGTGGGCGTAGCGCATCTCTGAGCAGCGCTGTCAAAGGAAGTCACTGAGAAAGATTAAAGAGGCGAGCGAGCAAGACCTCACTCACTCTGAACACCAACAGTCTGAAGGATTTTTTTTAATTTTTTATTTGAGGATATAAATCCGTATCTAGCAGTTCTCTGTGACATTGCTTGTGATTGATAACATTCTCAAAACACCTTTTAATTGTCCTATCAATACTTTTAGAAAGCCACGTGCCATAGTTGTGTTGTCAGCGTGTCTGTTCGGCATTACATTGATGTTTTACAGAGCAATGTCAAGCGTTAGTGTGTCGGCCAAAAAGATACATGAGGTAGTATTTAGTTAGGTGTTTAGGATGCTTCAACGAAGGTGGGAGCTGCTGTAGTTCCTGACCGTCACATGAATACATAACGTCACAAAAATACTTGACAATCCAGCTGCCTGAGGCGTGACGTGAATGCAGACAGCATGCAATAATTGATTAGTTTATTTCAACATCTGTCTATTTTTGTAACCTGTGTAACATTTGCAGCACAGCAGCCGCTGTGGCCACAGAGTGGCAATCACAAGATAATTAAATGCCAAAACAAAGTGTAGAAGCAACACAAGGAGAGTCATTATGGAGCCAAATCCAGGTCAATAGTTTTGATCATTTGAAAAACCTGAAAGTTCAAGTTGTGGTCTTGAACATTGAAATATACAGCAATGTATTCAAAATTAAAATAAGTGAATGAAAAGTTTTTTTGGGTTGAATATAATTTTGATTCAGTTCTGGAATTTTTTTGAATACATTTTTTTTTTCATTTTTCACTTTCAGATCGTTTTTTTTTTCCAGAGGGGCGTGTCATCATGAGTGACAGCATAACAAAGAAGGCTGAGGAACTTCCTCAACCAAGGCCAAATTTCAGTAATAAAAGTTAGTGTCACTTTAACAATGAAGTCAAGCAACTGGTTTAGCCGATGAGGTTGAGGACAAAGCCATTTCCTGCAAATTGCATGTCACATGTAATAGATAGGTACTGCTAAAATCCCCATTTATACCAAATGTATCGGTAATCCGATTACATCTTTGCATTTTTTACTATAACTAAACTAACTGAAAATATACACACAGTTGTTTTTTTACAACAAGCAAAAGACAAATACATAGATAAGGAAATCAGAAAAGAAACATCCCCTTTTTTTCTTTTATTATCTTCTCAAATCTTAGTGCAATCACTCAATCCCTCGTTGCATAAAAGAGTCCCCATCGTTGGTCTCCACTGTTGGAACGTTTCAGTTTTTCCCCCCATCCGTTTACTATTGCAAAATAGTCGTCTTCAGAGAATTCCTGCGGGGAACAAGAGCAGGTATGATGAGCAGGTATTTAAAGAATTTAGAGACAAATTAAGGTTCAGTTTGTTTCTGTAGGTTATGTAAGCCAACCTGAATGAATTCTTCCTTGATGAGCTCTGCTCTCTGCAGCTCTGTCTTTATCACCTGAATGAACTGGGCTGTCCGGTCTTCTGACTGAACGCTGCAGAAACCGGCTTCCTGAAGGAACTACAGCAGAACAGACAAAGGGTGACGTAGTAGGGAATCAGCACTACCAGCTGGTGGACGGTAGTAATACAATAGAAACACATCTACAGAGCAGACTTTTTAGAAGTTACGCAATTTGTCTGGGGACTTGGTAAAACAGACATAGCATTCATTAAAAAAAGTATACAGTCTTTAATAGCATAAGATCTTAACTTGAGCTCTTAGCTTAACAGTTAAAGGATCATAGTTATGTTGTGTTTTATAGCTCATTTGATACGTCTTGGTTTTCTTCGTCTTTTAGGGAATTCTATGCATTTATTAGATAGCCAACAGTGCACACACAGGAAACCATGAGAAAGAGACATGAAAAAAATATATGAATATTCTATACATATGTTGATCTTTGCACCGCACAGTGACGGCAGAGGAGCACGACATTGCACAGTTTCAAAACGTAATTGTCAGTGCCATCTGGTGGATAAAATATGTAATGCTGCTACGGTTTCTTTATTCTATACTGGATGGTAAAGTGTCATATCATAGTAAAGAGGACCAAAGGGTTGAAATCCCCATAGGGCAGTGTGGTCCTCTCACAAACCGTTACATAATCAGGCTCTACTGTATATTTACCTTGCCATACTGTGAGGGTGTATAGAGGACGTAGCCTCTTTGTTTCACGTAGGCCTCGAACACCGGTGTCCAGGGCTTCTCCCCGCCGCAGTAATCACTGATAAGCAACTTGCCACCTGGCTTTAACCAAGACTGGACACAAAGAACAAGGTGAACGAAAAAAACAAGGCAGTTAGACCAGATCAAATCACATAAAAGGCACTAGTTTCCTAAAGACATTAAAGAGGTTTGGAAGTCAATGAAAGGACTTTCTGCTACTGTTTGAAGTACAAGAGTAAACGCTCACATGGAAGCGTTTGAAGAGGGCGAGTTTGTCGTCTATGTGCAGGATTGTGTCTCTGCTGTAGATCACATCAAAGGATCCTTCAGGGAACGACCTCCTAGTGGCATCAGCCACCTCAAACTGGACCTGAAGTAGAGTGCATGCCATTACTGAATAAAAA
>NW_022280057.1:4200514-4208381 GCF_004355925.1 Anarrhichthys ocellatus
ACATTATCTGAGGTATTTAAACCAGTAGGATATGGGAACATTTGGACGTACTGATGGCAAATTCTCAGTGATCGCCCTCTCCATGGCGATTTCCACCATGTTGTCTGACAGGTCCAGCCCAAGCACCGCTACTCCAAACGTCTGAAAAGTAATATAATCGTTGCCACCACTGTAGTCCCTTTAAATCATTATAAAACCCCCCCTATCATCACAAGTGTCACCCTAACTATGCCAGATGCCGTGGCTCTCACCTTTGCCATGTAGAAATCTCCTCCACCGATGCCACAGCCAACATCTAGAACCTTCTGTCCGGGCTTCAGGTTCAGCCGGTCCACAAACTCCTGTCAGCACAAAAACAAGGGTTCATTTTTTAGTTCATCCAAAGTCCCAGGAGATAAAGCCACATACTTGTCTTGTGTGTTCAGTGTCAAATATAGATGACTAGGGCGATGATAGCGAGCGAAGGTTTTACATTACATTTTCAATATTTCTATTATTTCATACACGAGTCATGACACACATGAGTCATATCTCACCAACATGTTAGTGCTGTTGAATGATGCATAAATGCCGATAATAAGCGGCTATAATGTCATAATGGTATGCTATAACGTGTTCACCATTTTAGTTTAGCATGTTAGCATGCAAACATTTGAATTAAATAAAAAATGAAAGCACTAGACACAAAGTACAGCTGAGGCTGATGGCCGTGTCATTAGTTTAGCTGGTAATTGGTCATAAACCGAAGTATTGGACAAATTGGCCGCAAGAAGAAAGGTTGGCGGTTATTAAAATTCAGCAAAAATTATCAACAATCCAAAAGCAGCTATTGATTCCTTCCAGCCAAAGTCTTTGGTGTTTTCCAGACTTTATTCCTACCTTGGTGGTGCTGGGCCCGCCTGTGCTGACGTAACCAGCCCCGAACATCTTCTCGTAGCGCAGGATGCCGCGGCTAGTGTACTGCTGGTTGTCCAGGAACTGCTGGAAGGTGCTGAATCCGTTCTGGGTGCTCGAGGAGCGGGGAACCTTCTCCAGAAGCCAACAGATCTGATTCGGATTGTTTTTCATCTGGAAAAGGAGAAGGACGAGGACAGAAAGGACGGACGGGGAGGGAGAGGGTTAACTACACATCCTCACACCTACAGCACATGCAGCTTTGTCCTTCTATTTCATATTCAGTTTCACAAGAAGACTGAAATGCCTACCTCAACATAGGCCTGAACTTTCTTTTTCAACACAATGTCGAAACCAAACATTTGGCCCCCCTCTGGCTCCTCCACTTGTAGCGATGAGACAATGTGGCTGTATTGTGCCTCGGTGCGGTAGCAGGTGGGGTTGAAGTCCCTCTTGTAATCACCTTGGTTCAAATATACAAGTTAAAACAAATCCTTCTTATGTTGCTGCACATTCATAGTCAACTGAGAACATCTTAAGTCAGTTTGAGTTAGTTTGCATCAATGTTTAAATCATTATTATAGATGAAAGAAAGATGTGGATGTTTTATTGTCAGCTCAGTACCTGACCGGTGGTTGCAGGACTCTCTGAAGAAAAGAAAGCCACCGGGACGCAGCCAGCCCATCATCTTCTCTATGAAGGACTTTAGCTCCTTGTCGCTCAGGTACATCAGCAGCCAGTTGGAGAAGATGACGTCAATGCTGAGGGGAGCAATGAATGGATGCATTCAAATAAAACAAGAGAGCTAAAATTGCTTTCTTTTGTCTAAACAAAGCCAGTATTCTGGTTTCAGTCGAAAGCTTGGGATTGTCCAATGTATGATCTAATGGCCAGTGGATTTAATGGCTGCCAGCGAGCACTAGTTCATTACTGTCCGTCACTAATCATCCTGCAGAATGCATGACTTGCAACCTGCTTACAGTCTACGACCATACAGATAGCACTGTGAGGCTGTACTTTGCTAAATGCTAACATCAGCAGACAAAATGAAGGTTTTGAACCGGATGATGGTGCTAAATGAAAACTTAAGGGATCACCATAATGATTACAATTCCTCCTGACGGTGGGGGCATGAATGTCTCATTGATCCAACATATGTTGAGGCACTTCAATAAAAAAAAAATCACAAATGTCAACCTCATGATAGCGCTACAGGAAAAGCCAGGGGACCATCAAAGTGAGTAGGCTTCATTATCTGCCGACTATGAATGTCTGAACCACTTTGCGATCCATCGAACAGTTGTTGAAGTTGTCAGTCTGGACCAATGTGACGGACTGACCGTCATACCTGTACTGCCATCCCTAGAGCGCTGCACGGCTAAAAATTGAAGGTATAAAATGTTTCTAAACAACAGATTTCTTAACACACACCTGTTTTGGGGAATATCCAGCTTTGTGACGTCAGCTTGGATGAAGGTAGCGTTGCTGTGGTGACCATTGTCCTGCCTGTTCCTCTCCACAAAGCTCTCCATGAAGTCCACAGCCGTCACATGTGAGGCCTTGGTCAGCAGGTGGCTGGTGTAACGGCTGTAGAGACACGCCAGTATAAATCTATCTCACGATCTCCATTAAGTGCAGAACCAAAATTTAAAGTATTTTTTTTAACATCACAATATTAAAAAGACATAATCGGATTACCTAAACTTGAAAATGGCCTTCTGCTACATGCACTTAAATTAAAAAGAGACCCTGAAAACCCTGCTCACAGGCATCCACTACTACAGACTAGCCCGATGCAGCGGGGCGCTCACCCGATGCCAGCTCCCAGCTCCAGCACTCTGAATCCAGCCAGGCAGGGCAGCATGGACAGGATCTCGGGCAGCTCCTGCTGGGTGAGCTCCTTGGCACGAGTGTCCAGCATCATCTCCTCCACTGTGGCAGCCTGGGAGTGCTCCTTCCAAAACTTGGTCATGTTGTTTCGAGCTGTGAAGCAAAAAAAGTGTCCAGATTAGATAAACAAAAGTGAGATTTGAAAACAAGTAAAACAATATTTATTTTTTAAGAGGATGGCGATGATCTAAAAGAGGAATTGTATATAACTTTGTTACTGCTTGGTCAAACAAAAACGTAACAAGACATGTACTACTACCTCTGGAATATGTGGCAAAGTTCAAGTACTCCTGCCTGTGAATCATCTATCAGGTAGTTCAGTAAACAAAGTATTCAATATTTCTATTTTACCGATTATATCCCGACATAAAATGTGCAACCAAACAAGTTAAGAAGAAACTACTATGCCATTCATTCGATTTAAAAGTGACATTTTACAGAGATGCGTTTTAATACACAGATTCACGCTTCAAAACACAGATTAACCATTAGTCTGGTAACAGCAAGCGATCTTAAAACAATACATTGGTGTGGCACACACACACACACACACACACACAGCTACTGTGTTGGGTAGACCGTAAATGTAGCAAATAAAAGAAGAAATGCCAAAAAAAGGCTACAAATATTTGAATACAAGTAATTTATCAAAAGCAGAGAAAGCCACAGTAGATAATGCAATGCTTCAGGACATGTTGCAATAATGTAGATAATAAAAAAAGTATTGTTTACTATGGCCTTCATGTTTAAAAAGCATCCACAACAAATAATACATTAACATTTAAAAAAGGACAAACTTAAAAACAAAATTTTTCTACTCTTCTGTTGCTTTTCATCCACTGACACCCCATGCTATCCTGCTTTGCTATGCTGCCAGCAGCACAGCGTTGTGGACACTAACCTCCCATCTTCCAGTGCAAAGATGACAACGAAGTTAAGTTAAATGTCTTCACAGTCCGCTACCTGGTTACACACCAAGCACTAGGATCACCGCAGGGTAACGTTCAAGCAGACAAACTCTACATGGAGGGATCATTTGACACTAAAAATCAGTCAAACCACCGACACATTCCAGCAGGATTACTTCCACCAGCTGAGTGAACACATTAGCACAGAACAACGTGTGGCAGCTCCAACACAGTCAGGTTGCATCACATTTAAAGACACGTTTCAATCAGGCCGTCACATCACCAAAATAATCCACATTTACTCTGCTCATACTGTACCTTTTTCCATGGTGGTCTTAAATGTATTTGAACTTATTGTAAATGTATTCTACACTTCCAATGTACTCTGGCAATTAACTGTTATTTATACGATGGTTACTGTTAGTAACCCCTCTGTGACAGAGTGCAGGTTTCAGAGAGTGTGGTGCTCTTTAAATAACACGACGCGTGGAGGAGATGGTCGCCAGGTGGCAAACTGGCCATTAGGATGCGCCCAACATGAGGACAGGGAGGGGGTGAAGATGAATAATCATATGGGGGACAAGGGTCCACGCACCATCACAGGCATGTTCATGGACGTGCACACATCTGTTTACAATCCCCATAAAAAGACCCGCGTGTTGTCCTGCCCCGGATACATTTGTGTCAGTGATGCAAACTCACGATGGTTGGTTAATGGAGTGCTGTGTGTGTGTGCGAGAGTCCCAGTGGAAGTCTCCCCTCACCGGCTCCCGGATCACCGCGCCTCAGTCGTGCTGACACAAGCAACAAATGTCCGTGGCATTCGGAGCCGATTGCGCAACATTGCGTCATAGTGCCGCTGAAAACAGGGTGGAAAGCGATGCGTGCGGAGCCGCCGCCCCCCTGGACCTAACAATGCATGTTAAATGATGTCTTTTTCACATTTTATTTTAAAATATTGTAACGTAGTGCCATGTTATGTTGTGAGTGTTATTGTGTTTACAGGAAGAAGGCGATCAAGATAAGCGTAATTACTGCATTTCCTGAGTTCAGGAGGTCAGTGAAGGTGTCATGACCTGTGAAGCAGTTAGCGGCTGGGATTGGCACAGACAGACAGACGTTTCTGTCGCATACTAGACTGTTGGGAGTCAGTCAGTGACCAACCGACTGCGGTCAAGCGAGTCATCTGCGAAACTTCGGCCGTCGCTTGAAAAGTAATGCTCGTCTATTCGTGGTGTTACGGTATGGGTGCTTGGAAAGCTCAAAAAGCACGAAGATTGACAACAGACTCCCTAAACTCCCTGGATAAAGATATTGTAATCCGTTGGTTGATGGATTATAAAAAGTGTTGCACTCTACCATCAATGTAATTTAGTCCAAATAGGAAACAACACGTTGGTCAAACTTTACAAACAAATACGACTACAAAGAGAGAACCAACTGTTGTATTTACAAAATGAATGAAAAACAGAAATTTTCTTTTTTCAAAATAAAAAATTGACATCTGGTACTAACGCAGTACAAAACCTGGGTGTCATTTTCTGCTTAAGTGCAAATGTGTGATTTATTATTGTGTTTGACTATGCACAGTTCCAACGTAACCATCCAAAGTTCACAATAACCAGACCGCACTGGATGAGGTCAGCAGGTGGAAGAGGGTTAGAAAAAGAGGCTTTTAGGTGCAGATAGTGGCTCGGAAAGTCCCTCTACACTCTGATAATGACATTATAACATCAATCAATAGTATGTGTTCAATGTGAACACAGATACACATACAGTCAAGGCCATAAGTATTTGGACTGTGACAGAATTTTTCTAATTTTGCCTCTTTATACGATTCCAATGAATTTAAAATAAAGCAGTCAGTATGTCGTTGAAGTGTAGACTTTCAGCATTAATTCCATATATAAAACAAAACTATCACATTAACTGTTTAGGAATTACGTTTTTGCATAGTCCCACACATTTTCAGAATCTAAAAAGAAATATATACTGTATATCATAATATAATATATATTACTCAAATAAGAAGACAACATGAAATGGAACTTGACATTTCAGCAGATGGTGCTGTTATACCACAATTGCTTTACATTAGAAACTAAGGTAGCATAAAGATTAAACATTGTCATTTCTACAGTACTCCAACCATGCATTTTGTATGTACATATAGCAATAAAACTAAACCCTTCTGAAAAACTGAAACAAAACTAAAACTAGCAAACACTCTATAAACTAACTTAAAAGTAAAATGAATTTGAAAAGTAAAAACTTTAATAAGCTTGACCTGAGGGCCATTTGAGAAGGATGATGCAACTTCAGATGCTATCAAAGATGTTTTGTTGGCGGAGGAAACACTTTGGAAGTGTATTTTCAAGAGTCAGAATCTCCCACCGCAGTAAAGAGCCTGTAAATGATTATTCACAGTGATAATATTGACACGGTTGTTGTGAAAGGCTTTCTAAAAACGGTGTCTAAATCACATCCGTTACATTCAGAGCATTTGTTTGTCGTCTGCTTTTCACTGCTGGTTTTATAACCTTGGCCCGTGCCGGTAGTTACACTTCCAGTAAAACCAGATCTCAAACTATTGGTTCGAGTGTGCAGGAAAAGTGCAAATCTCACTGGTGTATGATAAACCCCTATTCCACAACATGGGAACGAGGGCTTTGCTCAAGGCAACCTTAGCCCTAAATCCTGCTCAGTGCATAACAGCAATGACTGAAAGATGGACAGACAACGGTACAAATCACAATATGGAGTTTAAACCATGAAACTAACAGGAAGAAACTGTCCTATAACGTTTTGCAGAGTTTCGAAGATAAATGTGTTGTGTGTGGACTTCTTAACGCGTTTGTTATTCATTGACAATTTAGTAAGAAAAGAAGAAAACTCTCCACTAAAGAATGTCAAAGTAAAGAACATGTTCCCTTTTGTCCACTAGATGTCAGGACAGGCACACACAAAAAAAAAAAACACACGCACACACACACACACACACACACACACACACACTACAACCAGACAGTGGCTGTGGGGGTATGAGAAGTTCATGTGCTGTAGAGCTTTAGCAGCAAAGTGAATGAGTGAATGAAGGCTCATGTTCAGACACAGCTGTTATCTTTGTCCGCTTCCTTTTAGAGAGACAAACAAAAAGAGAAAAACAGACGACAGCTAAGACGGATTTTAAACAACTAGTTTGGCAAGCAGCAAAGCAGGACACCCATTACATCACAACGCTCAAAAGCTTCATCGTATATCTTACATAGCACCCAAAGAACAGTTTCTGTATTCTCAACTTAGTGTTCACTTCAGGTCTGAATGGAGTACAGGGAATCATGGAGAAACACTTAGAATCACTTTTTTCCCCAAATGACTTCTTCTGTTTGAAATGCTTTGTGGCTCACATCACATTCAACTCTCTGCTTTCAGGTCGCATTTACAAAAAAAAAAAAAAAGAAGAAAAAGAAATGATGCATCAAGGATGAGATTTAAGACAACTTTCATTTGGAGCTCTGCATGTGTGCAGGCTTTACATTTGTTGCAATGAAGAGAAGTATGATGATAATAATACCCACTGTGATCATCACGCTTAAATATTCAGGGGGCCTTTCATGTGGGAGACGGTTTGTTTTCCTTGCTATTCTCCAAAAATGATCAACTTCCCCTGAGACAGGTCTTTGTCCATTTTACAAACAGGTTCCCCTAACGGGGAGAATCTGTTGCTGCTGAAGTGCTGTTGCTGTAGGTGGAGAACAAACAGATGTATTATGTGTGTGCTTGGTCCCAGGGAGAAAATAAAGTAATTGCACTTCACTTGAACTTGAGTGCAGATGAGCAGACACTGAAGGAAAAAAGAAAAAAAACAAAAACATCTTGGCTTGGCACATGAAAGATTCATTGGAAATCTCACAATCCCCATCTCAGTTGTTCCAGGGTTTCTTACTCCCATGAGAGCGGGTGAAAGGTGGAACGAAACATCAGCGGTGAGAGCAATCATGATGTATGTAAAATGGATTTATTTATTGATTTCACTACTGGGGGGGGGGGGGGGTGCATTTGTGAATAATAGAATACCGCAACAATGCTCTTAAAAATAACATGTTGTCGTGTTTTTTGTGTGTGTGCTGGTCTGACTTCATCCATCCATCCACACACACACACACACCCCCCCC